>NC_051154.1:262743105-262903105 GCF_013339745.2 Dermacentor silvarum | reverse complement strand
TCTATCAATGGTTCTAGATACATTGAGCAGGGCACAGCTTAATTAACGTCAGAAAGAGTGAATTCTTCTCCCAGAGGGTTGTTTTTTTTGGCAGGGTATTTGATGGGCAGACAAAAAGTACCAAAGAACAAAGTGTCCAGCGTATCAAGAGTCTCGTCAAGCCATTTGATCTACACTCTCTTCGAGTGTTTTTATGCCTTGCCGGGCATTTCGGGCCTTCATAAAGGATTATGCAACAAAGAAAAAGTGTCTCACTGCCCTTACGCAAAAAGAGGTGCCATTTGTGTGGTCTGAAGACTGCGAGCGGTGTTACGCAGAACTTGTTGAAATTATTTCTTCAGACCCTGTCCTGACGCTCCCAGAGTTTAGCCTGCCATTTGAACTGTACATTGATGCCTCTCATTATGGTACAGGAGCAGTTCTTTATCAAAGACATGTCAACAAGCCTGCGAAACAACTGCAAGTAATAGGATATTTTTCTTACACGTTTACCAAGGCCCAAGCAAAATGCTACGACGGAAAAGGAAGCATTGGCTGTAGTTATGGCGCTCAAGTATTTTAGAAGTTATCTGGAAGAAGCTTGAAATTGTTTTCAGATAATCAAGCCCTGACTCACCTTTTGCAACTCACTCAGCCAAAAGGTAGCGTCGCAAGATGGGTGAGTGAAATTCAGCAGTACACTTTCGAGGTAGCGCATCGGCCAGGACAAAAGCACCAGGACGCAGATGCTCTGTCTGGACTTCATGTACCAAGAGAAGTTACCCATGAAGAAGTGAATATGAGCAAATTGTGGGAAGGAACGCAAGACCTGAGGATGCAAAACGGGAAGCTAGCAGTGCCCGAAACAGCGATACCGACCATGCTGCGACTCTACCACGACATTGCGGAGTCGGGAGGCCATGACGGATTCACTAAAACATACAGAAAGCTAACGCAAAGATTCACTTGGAAAGGCATGAAGACAGATGTCGCTGGTTACATAAAGACGTGCCACAACTGCCAACTTTGCAAAGCTAAGTTCAGACCGCGTGGAAACAAAATGGTCAATCCGGAATACTCGAATGTGCCCTTCGAAATACTACATTTCAATATGTTGAACTCAAACAGAAGTGCGAAGGGGTAAAAAGACGCAAGCATTCCTCTTTGCAGTGGACGAGTGTACACGGTTCGTGGCTGCTAAAGCTGGCAGAGAAGATGCGAACTGTGTGACTTCTTTTCTAGAGAGGGATATGTTCTCCAATGTTAAGGTCATCGTTGCGGACAAGGGACCGGCATTCCGAAGCGAAAACTTCGCCGTTCGGCTGAAGCAGGAGCCGTCGAGCTGCGTTTTCCAGCACCTTATCACCCAAAGCGAATTTTCTTGCAGAAAGGGTGATTCGGGACTTAAAGACATTCCTATCTTGATACCCCACCTGAAAGGCGGGTGGAAGTGCGCTTTGGAAGGAGCTGTTCGTCACCATACTTGATCTCACACTGCAGCATTGCGATGTAGCCCTTACTTCGCCGCTTTCCAAAACCCTGTTGCTTACCTGCGGACAAGGAACTTGATATAGTTGAAAAATTAACACTTTGCGAAAAGCAAATGGATTTGAATCAGAAAGAAAAGTATCGTAAAACTATGAAAAATACCTTCGACAAACGTCACCAGTCCACGATACCCGATATTGAACCAGGAGACATGGTGCTGGTTCGAAAGGGGTTGGATTCAAAGTGCCCCTTTAGGCCCATATGTATTGAAAACAGGGAAGCACCAAGGAATTCTCAAGACCGTGAATTATCAAGGACCTCGAAGAAACACAGAAGAAGCGTCGATTGCTAATATTCTTCAATATCATCCCAGGAGAGATGAATGGAAGCCTAGGAGGATGTAGTGATCCTAGACGAACAGACAGCGAAGAGGACAAAGATGTGGAAGAAGAGAACGAACATGGAGCATCGTAATGGCAGCTGACTAGTATAATTAAAGTCTTGAAGGCTTTTACCTTCTACCTTCCGGTTAACTCCCTGCCTTTCCCATCTCATTTATCCTCTCTCTCTCTCTTTGAAGGTTTTTACCGTGTGTTGGAACTTTATAATATTTAAATTTCGTCGAAGTAATGATAACCTCTGAATCTAAGACGTGTTCTAATGGTTTGTAAATTGTACTTGTTAAGGATATGGGTGTGTAGTTGAGGCGTGAAGAACGCTTGCTGGACTTGAAGACTAGAATGACTTTAGGCATTCTCCATTCGTTAAAATTGAATTGTGGGGTTTTACGTGCCAAAACCACGATATCATTATGAGGCACGCCGTAGTGGGGGACTCTGGAAAATTTGGACCACCTGGCATCCTTTAACGTGCGCCTAAATCTAAGTACAAGGGGTTTTCGAATTTCGCCCACATCAAAATACGGCCGCCGTAGCCAGGATTCGATACCACGACCTCGTGCTTAGCAGCCCAACACTATTGCCACTAAGTAACATTCTCAATTCGTTAGGAATGCTTGAGTTAGAAAAAATATTGTAAAAAACTTGGAGTACGCTTAAGCTTCGCCTTTAAAAGTGGAACGTGATAGCGGTATTGGACGCCGTTGACGCCGACACCGACACCTTATTTTCTACGACATGGGGCCCGATCAAAATTTAGAAAGCCTCGGTTTTCAACATTCCCCTCAATGCAAACTACAACCATACTACAGCGAAACACCATCAGAAATCGCCTTTAGATTGGAACGCGGTAGCATTCAAAGATCCCTGCCTGCTTATCACGCGTTTTTCTCGTATATTCAAATTACAAACCGACACTACCACCTCTGTAGGTTGCGCCTAAGTCGTACTTTACAATTTTTCTGACGGATTTTACTTTGAGAAACTCAACTTTTCTTCACTAAATACTTCAATACAAAGAAATATACAATTACCGCAACTTTATATAAAAATTATGTGATTCCGTGCTACTGACAAGAAAACATTTTTGGGTAACAGACATAGGCATTATTGTTACGACTAAGAACATACCCACTCACTCCATGCGGCTTCTTGAATGCAAGGAATAGTCTCCTGCACGAAACAAAACAATGGTTAAAAAGATTGTGTTAGAGGTAACGCACCTTTTCAAAATTCACATACATCAAAGGCGTGCTTAAATGCGAAATAGGAATGAATATTGTGTATGTTTCTCTGCAATTGCTGTGTCGATGCAAGTTCATACCGATGGCCCTCATGTAAACCACATCATCTACGATATAAACTGAACAAACGCTGCCGCTTCGCGTTTGCTGCCCCTCTGCGTGTGCCATGACACGTGGCGAATAATTCAGAGCTACTTGGCCTTGGCATTATGGAAATATTTTTGTTGCATCGGACAGCTGTGTTGGGGCCCAAGATTTCGTCCCTACCATTAGGCACGTAATTTAATTTTAAACCCAAGCTATTTTTAACAGCGAATCTGTTCAAGCTGGAAGTAGTCGGATGGTGTAGGCCCAAAATGTGGTCTGATCCTGGAGGTAGTGCAGAAAGGGTCCAAGAGCAATGGCACATACCCCTGTGAACTAACGAAGTTGTTTAAGCTCGATGATGGGCGGTTGAGTGTACGCCGCAAACCTCCGCATGGCGATGATCTGAGCATGCGTCGCTTTGCAACGCTTCGCCCCAGCTGCGCTGATCACGCCGAGCCTCGCTACAGCTGCGTGAGCCGTGACATCATCGCGCACGCCGCATCGCTTCGCCTAGCTTTCCCGAGCCACGGAGTCACTGCGCCGTGCGTCGTGGATGCCGCGGCTGCGCAGAGGCGGAGCTAAGTGGTGACGTCACTGCGCCGACCTACGGAATATCTAGCTCCGCGTCGCCGCTGTGGCGACCGAAGAAGAGCGCCACTCCCGAAGAAGAGGAAGCGCGGCGCGAAAGACGCCACGCCACTATTCGAGCGAGCGAGACAACTTCGGTACGATCCCGACTATCGAGCAGCCGAAGCGGCGGCGAAACATCGGCTATTCGCAGTAGATCCAGAGTTACTAGCCCGCGAAACCGAGCAAAAGCGTTTGAGCATCCAAATACTTTAATGACTGAGTGTGATGATTTCGGGATTATCTTGGGCAAAACGTGGCCAGTCTCGAAGCATAACCTCAAAAACTTGGTCGAACCGAGATAAAGCTAGGTGGGGTCACCAGCTTCGCAGTTTGCCCAGTCTCCGCACTAGTAGTGTGAAGCTGCCCCTAATGTTTGCCTGGATAGATAGATAGATATAAACTTTAATTCAAATATAGTTTTGTCTTGCCCCAATGGGGCATCGCTAATGGTCGGGGCCCCTAGTCCAGGGCTCCGCTGGCTCTTGCCATCTTCTCTGCTCTCTGGATCAGCTTGAGCTGGTCGTCGAGGGCCGAGCTGGACAGCAGTGCCTCCCATTGCTCCCTCGTGGTGTTCGTGTCATGGTGTTCTATGTTGTGTAGCGTGCACTCCCACGTAATGTGGTATAGGGTTGGTGTGGCCCCACACCACGGGCATTCGTCCCTGTAGGCTGTGGGGTGCAGGCGATGTAATATGTGTAGGTTCGTGTAAGTGCCTGTCTGGAGCCTACGCCAGGCAGCGGCATCCTCCGTCTTTAGTATTCGATGGGGTCGGGGATATCACAAGCGACTCCCTCTGTGGTAGTTCAGGATTGCTGAATACTCGGGGTCAACTGGGTGAGGGTCATCTGCAGTCGGCGTGATGAGTGTTCGGTTATGTGCAAATTCTCGAGCTGCTCTGTCGGCATACAGGTTACCCGTGATGGCAGCGTGACCCGGTATCCAAATGATGGTTATGATGGTGTTGTCGTCAGTGTCGTCCTTGGGTATTTGGGCTAGGACTTGTGCCGCAGGTCTTGCGATTCTTCCCTGTAGAAAGTTGCGGCAGGCCTGCTGGGAGTCCGTGAGGATCGTCAGTGGTTTGCTTGCGTGTTGACCTTCGCGGATGGCTAACGCGATGGCCAGTTCTTCCGCTTCCGTGATCGTGCAGGGGCGGGTCGATGCACTGGAGGTGACGTGGCCTCGGCGGTCGCAGACCACTGCCACTGCGCCCTTTTTCTTCGTTCCGTAGATAGCGGCGTCCGTAAAACGGGCCGTGGTATCGAACCTGAATGTTTTCTCTATGTATTGGGCCCTTGCTTTCCTCCTTCCGGAGTGTAGGTTAGGGTCCATGTTGCGTGGTATTGGGGCAATGTGATACCTGTCCTGGACGTGACGAGGTATCGTGCAGGTTTCTTGGGTTCGTGTTGTTGTGGCTTTGAAGCCG
Organism: Dermacentor silvarum; assembly: GCF_013339745.2. Lineage (NCBI taxonomy): Eukaryota > Metazoa > Arthropoda > Arachnida > Ixodida > Ixodidae > Dermacentor > Dermacentor silvarum. The sequence continues at coordinate 262,897,856 of NC_051154.1, read as the reverse complement.
AAGGTTTGTAGGACCTGCCGGCCCGTGTGAGTCCGCGCAAGTCTCTGTTGTTGTGAGACGTGAAGGGCTTCTGTGAGTTCGCTGAGGGTGTTGTGTAACCCCAGCGCCAATAATTTCTCAGTCGATGTACTCATCGGCAGGCGGAGAGCGGTCTTGAAAGCCATCCTCAAGAGCGTGTCGGCCTCTTTCGTCTCGGATTGTGTGAGATGGTAGTAGGGCAGGCTGTATGTGATTCTGCTCACCACCAGGCTTTTGACCAGTCGGAGTGTGTCCCCTTCCTTCATGCCTCTATTCTTCGATATTACACGCGATATCATGCGTGATATCGCCTTGACACTGGTTTTGAGGAGCGTAAGGGTGTGTGTAGCACGCTGGTTAGACTGCAGCCACATGCCCAGCACCCTGAGCAATGACGTTTCTGGTATAAGGCTCCCGTTGAGGTGTACCTCGATTTTTCGTGTTGGGTCTGTGGGGACTGTGTGGTTACCCCGGCCTCGCCAGACTCGTATGAGTTCAGATTTCTCGGGCGAGCATTGTAGTCCCCGTTGGCTGACGTGTTCTTGGATGAGGTCAGCTGCAGTTTGCAGCCGTTCTTCTTTTTCAATAAGGGACCCTGTTGTGGTCCAGAGTGTTATGTCGTCTGCGTAGAAGGCGTGGCGGAGGCCTCCTACGTCCTGCAGTTTTCTTGCGAGGCCAATCATGGCGACATTGAAGAGCGTGGGTGAGATGACTGCTCCTTGTGGTGTGCCCTTGTTGGGAGGGTGGTATACTGCAGTCTGGATCTCCCCAATCTTCAGCTCTGCCGTGCGGTGGCTTAGGAAGCTCTGAACGTACTTGTACGTTCGCTCACCGCAGTTGGTGTTGGCGAGCCTTTCTAGGATTCCTTGGTGGCTGACGTTGTCGAAAGCTCCTTTGATGTCGATTGCTAGGAGGGCATGTTCGCCGCTGCGGGGAACGTTGCTGAGGTCTTCTTCCTTGATTTGGAGTAAAACGTCTTGTGTGGACAAGCCTGCGCGGAAACCAAACATGGTGTCTGGCAGGTGCTTGTTGTCTTCTAAGTGTCCCTGTAGTCTCTTGTGTATGATTTTCTCGTACACCTTGCCGAGGCAGGATGTGAGCGAGATTGGTCTCAGATTTTCCATTGCCAATTTCTTCCCCGGTTTGGGGATCATGATTATGCGTGCGTGTTTCCACATCGCCGGCACCGTACCTTGTTCCCAGTGTTGGTTGAGAAAGGCCGTGAGCGCCGAGATGGCCTTGTCGCTAAGGTTTCTGATCATGGCGTTCGTGATACGGTCCGTGTCCGCCGCTGTGTTACGGGTGGTGGCTGCGATGGCCGCTCTCACCTCGTTTTCTGTGATGGGCTCGTCCAAAAGTGGGTTGGGTTGTCCCATGTATGGTGTTGTACATGGTTGCGTGGGAGCTGGATCTCCATAGCACTTGTTCTTGATGGCGTCGATGAGGTCTTCTTGGCTGCCTGGGTAGGTGTGTAGTAGCCGCTCCAGGGCCTTGTGCCCCTCTCCTTTGGTTTTGGTGGGGTCCAGGATGGCTTTGAGTATGTGCCACGTTTTGGCGGTACCCAGGGTGCCACCGAAGGAGTCGCAGAATCTATACCAGTTCGCCGAGGCGAGTTGCATGGCATATTCTTCTGCTTCCGCTGTTATTTGTGCTATGCGTGTCTTCAGTTTCCTGTTGTACTTCTGTGTTTTCCAACGGCGGGTGAGACCTCGTTTGGCGTCCCACAGGTGTAGTAGGTGGGGATCCACTTCTGGGGTCTCTTTCGTTCTGGCAATTTATTCTGGCAATCTTCCGTTCTGACCGATATTTATTATCGGTAACGTGACGTAGATAGCAGAAGCTTGCCCCCCCCCCCCCCGACAAAAATTACTGGCTACGCCCCTGCCGCAAGGTAATACCGCAATGACTCACCGCACAGAGAATGCGTTTGCCGGCTGTGAATACGGGTATTTTGTCTATATCCTTCTAGCTCGCTTGGTCCGCGCTTAGGCGGCTGTTTAAGTAACGCATTCCGCGCGCTTACTTCATTTAGTTATGCGTGGGATGAGCAACGTGAACGTGCTGCAGAAGAAAATTAGCTGGAGACCGCGATAATAACCAAGAGAACGTAGCAGATATGGCTAGCTCATGCTAACGCTTTTACACCCTATCGTTTCCTTTCTTTTATTTCATGCATTCGATTTGCTTTACAAGACTGCATCCCGCGCTCTGTTGTTTCTTTATTAAGGCGAAATCCTTAACTGGGCTCTTGGGAAGCGGAATGTGTCTGTTGACCGATGCCGCGGTACCAAAAGTAAACCACGTAACTCTCGCGGCTCGTTCACTTGGTATATATACCAAAGTATACTGTGGAAAGGCACAAATGTGTGACTAAGATGACTGATGGGTCACGGCATTAGCGACTTGACATACTTGCACTCACGTCACGATTAACAATAACAATATGACGTGTGGTAATATGACGACGGCCACAAATCCCTCGGATGCTGTGTGCGTGACGATAAAAACGTGTTGAATGCCAATCTCGATCTTAACGTGTCGAACTTACCCATATATCATGAAGAACTGAGAGCACAGGTAAAGGGTAATAATAGTAATGATAATTTCTGGGGTTTTACACCCAAAAATCACAATAAGGCTATGAGAGACGCCGCAGTGGAGGGCTCCGTTAATTTCGACCACCTGGGGTTCTTGAACGTCCACCTAAATCTATGTGCACGGGTGTTTTATGCATTTCGCCTCCATCGAAATGTAAGCCGCCGTGGCCGGGAATCGAACCCGCGTTAGCAGTACAACCTACCAAAACCACTAAACTATAGCACGGCGTGTATAGGTAAAAGGTACACGAGAAATATACGCGGCCAAAAAACAAGACAAACCAAAATAAATGAAACGCTTACAGTGCAACATTGTATACGTATGCCTAATTTCATAATTACGAGCAAGCGTCAGAAAACGAACCATGGTGGATTATGCAACTCGTCTTTCGCCTTCTTGTGTGGCAAGAGTGCAAACACTAAGCGAATTTTAACATGAAAGTAACTTTAGGAATATTTATTGCGTATGCTCGCTGGTTTGTACACAGCAAATATACTTACTGATCAATAACTACGTACTTGTAGTTACGTAATGAAATAGGCAACAAATCACCAGAACATAAACTTTTCATTTCTTGTTGTTATTGAAGGTAACTATTTTAGGGATACGTAGAATCAATAGCGATATTTGTAGTGCATCAAAGACAGTAATTTTCAAAACAATTTTCCACTCAATATAATGCAAGCACAAACATCGTCACGCGCCATGAATGCTTGTTAGTTTACGTAAAAAATCACACGTTACGCAATAACTATAGAATAATGAGAAGTTACATGTTGGTAATTTCAGAGAGGATTCACGGATTATCAAAACAAGGCTATTGCAGTAATAACTTTTACATAACAAATTAGTAAATGGGTAGGCCAGTAGTAGCTATCAATTCATTTCAATGTAGAAAAAAATATTTGTTTAGCTATACTGGCTGGATCGAATGGCTTTTCTTTCGAATGTTTGAATTCGAAAAAAAAAAAAACTTCGCTCAAGGTCAACTTTAAGGTATATCACGCGCGAAGTTTGTATTGAAGAGATAGCGTACAGCAAGAATCGTTTCTGTACGCAATCTTTGAAGCGAAATAAGCTAACAATATTGCGGCGTTAGGGCGGACTTTGCTCTTTCTCTTGCTTCCCTTACACCTTCTCACTCCTGCTCTGTTCATAATAAATTATTGTCGTGACTAAAAAATATTCTAATAAATACATATGCATATAGCTGTAAACCACTACTGACCGTGAGCGAAAAGCGCATAATGGTGAGCGAAGCGGTCACTGCACGCACGTAGGTATTTCACTTGACTGCGCGAGTAATTTACTTTTTTCATTACTCTTATTCTTGCGAGCATGGTGCTATTGCCCACGTACCCATGCGAATAACGTTTCTTTTTTTACGTTATTTCCTTGGGCGGGCTCATTTAGCGCGTTTCTACGCACGCACAGTTACCGTAATACCGTTCCCGAAATCTAGCACCGGAGGTAGGCCGCGCTGATGAATTTGACGCGTTAGTTTTTACATTCTCTTGCTGCCCAAGCAGAAAGACAACGCTCAAAGATGGGTAAGCTCCATGCAGCACCACACTGTTGAAGTTAAATAGAGTTTTAGTGCTTTGCGTGGAAAATGAACGCAAAAAACAATAGCGCGTAGCAGACGACACTCGCTTCCCGCGCGCTTCAGCGAGAGCGAAAAGCCCACGGGTCCGGAGCAGCAGCGGCGCGGCGCGGCAGTTCACAGAAAAAGGCCCTCGCCGGAGCCGGCGCTTTGGACACTCTCCCATATTCTAGGTCACTATACTTTCACTTCTCAATGTTACTGAGGGACATGGAGGAAGTACAGTGCTACGGTGAGTAGATGGGTAGGTGTGCCGTCCGCCGGGCACGAAGAGTAGTGCAGCGCTTCTCCGCATCATAACGGCAAAATTGGCGCTGCGGTCGGGGGTTTGTCGCAGGCGGTGCGCGTCGTTTGCTGCTGTGGCCACGTTGCATTGCAACTGCGGCATATTTACCATCGTATTTAATCTGAAAACCACATTCACAGTGGCATCATAGACAGTTACAAATTTCTGAACGCAACAGAGCTCTGTCACTTGCGAAGGTAACGTACTTGCCTTTTCCGTCACCTGTTTGTTTCCCCGTTTGAGATTTAAGATTATAAGAGCTATTAACGCTGTTTAGTTCGGTAAACACGGTAAACTTGAGTCTACGAGGAGAAGTAAAAATTCTCCATGGACGAAATAGTCTTTCATCAGTTCATTTAAAGCGAGAAAGGCGAAGTTTGCCTTGCAGAATAGATGTATACAGTAGTATGTAGGGGCTGTACGCGACAGTGCAGGGCGTATTCTTGTACCACGGACTGCGCAAGAGAAATGCTTTGGCTTGAAGGGATGTAAAATACAATGGCATAAATATTGATATTCCTACAACTAAAATCACTTGGTTCAATTTACTTGACTGTATTGGGGTTATTATAAATTTATAAAATATATTATAAACTTGTTCCTGATGAAGAAGAAAATGTTCCTACGTTGGGCGATTATGTATGATGAGAGCAGTAGCTTGTAGCATGAAAAATCATAGTTTGGACTCGTGAAGATCGTATATATGTATATTTGAATGCAATAATAATTTAGGTAATTCTTCGGTCACATACGCAAACCATGCATGCAGCAACGTACGTACACCCATATTTTATTGCGACTATAGCTTTAAATGAAACACTGCACTGCATCAGAGCGCTCAAAATGCACGTAGCGTAGCCGCAGCGTAAGGTGCTTTTTCTTTTCTGGAGTACGCTCAGGAGCCGAGTTTTGGTCGTCACAAGGAAGTGCAGGCGAGCAATGTATTAGCTTGATGATGCTGTTCGTAATTTAGATTTTATGCTGCTCAGAACCTATGACTCCCGAATGCTTCAGCTGGCGAAAGGGAAAAAAATGCCAGCGGCAGGGCATATCTGCCAGTCGTTGCGTTGTAAACCGTGGCCGCTGCACTTGAAGCTGAATTTTTTGCACACACAAACACTTCGTCGGCCGTCTTTGAGCAGGTTCATTTCTTCACTTGTCTACAAATACTCATTCTTCACCTGTAGAACACTCGACATTTCCATTCGCATCATATATTTGCTTGGAGCGTGTGTAAGTTTGGCCAATGTCTCCAGAGGAGGCATTGGTTTGGCTCACTGTTTCTTGCGGATTATTTCAACGGCCGACATGCCGTTGGAGCCTCGCTTGTTCTTTTTCTAGAAATTTTCTTCAATATGTAAGGCGCAGCGTAACGAAGGAAGTGCAACTCTAACATACGTGCGCCATCGGAATCTGCACAACCTTCCTGTCGCTCATACGCTCGATGATATGCTCCTTGAAGTGGCGCTGGCACATGACTAATGCAGTTGAAACATTTTTTTCAGCACAGCGAAGGGCAAGTTCACGTCTCTCGGAAAGTTCTGGGTCTCAGCGCATCGAAACCAATGATTCTTTCGCGCGTGGCTTGCATATTTGTAGCCGAACTTACAGTTGGGCACAGAACAAGTGGCGCCCTTCCGGCTTGTTTTCTTCTATGCAGGAACACTTTCACTCTGTCCCGGAGTCTCACGAGCTTGGTATTCATGTTCATCACCCACAGTCTTCACTTCGCTCCTTAAACGTCTAAGGAAATTACAATAACTCGGAGAACTATCGTGACTGCGAGCGCAGCGCTCCCTGAAGTGAGCGTGTTAACAGACGATATAAATGACCGATTTTGAAAATTACTCATTGCAACAAGAAACATCGCACTGTTAAGCACTCTCTCAACGTAATTTAACCATTTTATTTCAGGTTTCACTGTGAAAAACCTATTATCCTAAATATAAGAGGCGTGCAATAAGACCACTCTCAGTAGCAGACGACGCGCCTAGAATATTCACGATGATGATGATGATGATGATTTATTGGCATCCCCTTTGAAACGGGGTGGCGACAAATAGTCACCTAGCCTGCTTGATTTAATCAGGTATACTACACATGTTCTTTATCTCGCATTTTTGTATACCTTTTTCAAAAATTTAGCTTGTACCGCTGCCTATGATTTTAAGAGATCAGGTCGTATCCATCTTTTCCCTGCTTTTTTTCCACCAGTACTCCAATCGTCTCTTGCTGATCTCTACGGCTGATCTGTTTATGTTTCCTTCCACTTTGAAACCAAGCGCTTCTGGGAGTTGCACGTTACCTACGGTTCTCGCTGGGTGGATCCCGTCGCCTTCCATCAGGATGTGCTGAGTGGTTTCTGGATCTTTACTGCAGCATGCACACGTCTCCTCTAGTTCCGAATATTTGTTCCGATATGTTTTCGTCCTTAGGCAACCGGCTCGAGCCTCAAATAGCAAGGCACTGCTCTTTGTGTTATCGTACAGATTTTCACTTCTAATTTCTTTCTTCTCATTCTTGTAAATCTCCATTGTCCTTTTTGTTTCCATTCTTTGCATCCAATTCCCCGGTCTCTATTTCTCTCACTTTCTTTCTGATGACTCCTAGTTGTCTATTTGTAGTTTCGATTATTCTGTACTTGGTTGCCAACTTCCTTGACCTCTTCCTCCATTCTGTGTCCACGCTTTTCATGTAGAGATACTTGTGCACTTTAGCCGCCCATTTATTTTCATCCATGTTCCTGAGCCCTTCTTCAAAACTAATTTTGCTCTGTGCTTCTCTGACTTCAAAAGAGGCCCAGCCCATGTCACCCTGCACTGCCTCATTTGTGGTATTACCGTGGGCTCCCAAAGCCAACCGGCCTACTGATCTTTGGTTAACTTCTAAACCCGCCAATACATCCGATTTTAAGCATATAATGACATTTGCGAATGTTGGCGCTGGCACCATTACTCGTTTCTAGATTCCACGCACCACCGCATACTTATTGTGGCCCCACAGTGCTCTGTGTTTCATTATTGCTGGATTCCGCTTCCCCTTTATTTTCAGATTATCTTGGTGGTTGTTTGAGTAATTCTTTCCTTCGTTTATGTGTACGCCGAGGTACTTATATTGCTTCACTATGGGTATTACTTGCTGTTGAATTGACACCACGAAGTTACTCGTGTGTTCATTAAAGATCATAATTCCTGATTTCTCTGTGCTAAACTTAAGGCCTATATTTGTCGCTGCATTCCCACAGATATTCGCAAGCATCTGTAAATCTTTTTTATTGTCCGCTAGTAGCACAATGTCGTCTGCATACATCAGTCCGGGGACCTTCTGTTGCACCATTTGTCCATTACGCATGTAGGTTAAATCAAAACCTAATTCGCTGTTTTCCAGTCGTCTTTCTATACCCTTGACGTAAAGCGTGAGCAACAATGGTGATAGAGGGCATCCTTGCTTCAATCCTTGGTGAATTCCCACCATTTCATTTCCTTTTCGACCTTCCCATACCACTTGTACTTGGTTGTCTCTATATATCTCCCTCAGCAGCTCCACGAAATCGTCATCTGTGCCTTCGTATTGAACAATATACCACAATTCCCTGTCTACGTTGTCATAAGCTCCTTTAATATCTGGAAATGCTATCGATAAAGGTTTTTTCTGAGCTACTGAAATCTCTATGCACTGAGTTAGTAGAAACATATTATCCTCTAAGTGTCTGCCTGGCCTGAACCCATTGTGTAGTTCCCCCAATACATCGTTTTTCTCCACCCGCTTCGACAGTTCTAATTTTATGGCTTGCATTGCCATTCACCGACGTTACTGTAACTGGCCTGTACGAGCTCGTCTTATTCTTATCCCCTTTGCCTTTGTAGATGAGATTCATCTTGCTTTCACGACATTCAACGGGGATTTTCTGTGTTCTAATCACTTGCTCTATGGCATTAGTCAGCAGTGCCTTGCTTTTTGGACCGAGGTTTTTGATTAGCTGTATGGGGATTTCATCGGGTGCTGTTGCCGTGTTGTTAGGGACATTTTCTGCTGCCTTTTTCGAATAAAAGCTTCCTATGCTAAATTTTGATCTCTCAGGCCTCTCTACTGTTGCTGGATCTGTTGTCCGAACTATGCTTCTTCTCGTGCCGAAGGTATTCCTAATAACGTCTGTGATGTACCACAGCGCATCGTCTCCTTCGTAGATGTTACCGTCTTCATCCCTTATAGCACTTTGCGAGTTTTTAGTTGGAGCTCCGAGTGCTTTTATATGGTTCCAGAATCTTTTTGGGCGCCTTTGTCTCTTTTGTGAATGTTTTGCACCCAACGTTCACTTGCGCATTTAATTTTCTCTTGCACGAGCTCACTCGCCACCCTTTTCTTTTCTCGGTATGTATTCCATCTAAGGAGCACCTCTTCTTCTTGTAATCCCAACTTTTTGGCTTCTCGATGAGCCCTAGATGCCTCTTTACGCTCTTCTATGGCTTGTTTTATTTCCTTGTTCCACCACTTACGTGGTTTCCTCTTTCCACCGCGCCCCTTGCAGCAGCGCCCCTAGCGGCAGCGGCGTGCTGAGGGACCCTGTCTGGCAAGGGAAACGCGCCGCGCTTTTCACACCTCCTAATTCTAGCCACCCTACCGTAGTGCTCTCGAAAAGAAAGATCGAGACCAACACTGACCGCACAGCTCTCGTCAACACGGAGCACGTTGATACACAAGCAGACGACACTTGCTGTGTGCCGGAAGTAGTTGTGTTTTGTGATAAATTGTCCTTATGTATTCTCTTTTTGTTACTTTCTTTTTATAGAAACAAATTAGCATTCCAACTATTACGAACAACATTTGTTCACTATAATGTTGGAAAAATTATCGATGACGCGCTCTTGGCTGCCAGTCGGATAGGTAACCCTACCTACTTCATGTGGTCGAATCACGTCACCTGGTCAGGGACGACTGAAAATTCAAGCCGAGTGACGGGCTCCGATCGGTAGCGATGTGCATTTTTAATACTTTATTATAAATTACACGCTTTACGCGGAGCACTTAGATGCGTCAGTTAATGATCAGAAGGACCTATCCTAACGACTCAGTACGTTTGCACAAAATCGTCAGAATCGTTTCAGGGTCCCTTTAAAAGCAATTTTTAGTGCGGATAAGCAATTTATAAAGTGCAGCTGCCAAGGACGCACTGGAATTGCCTGCCAGGTCGTTTTGTTTACTGTATTTATGCGATGCTAAAAAGTTGGAAGGAAGCTAACGTAGAATTAATCGATTACTTACGAGTAATTCCTCAATTACATTTGTAGTGAAGCAATTGTAATTGTAATCGGTTACCCGTTTTCTGTAACGTGTACAAGTATGCGTGTAATAGAACGCGATGGCAGTACACTTCCTGGCTGAAAACTCGGCCACACGCCGTACTCACGTGAGAAATTGACGGCGAGAGGATTGTCCGCGTCGATGTAGACGTCAACGTCAACTTTGGGCAGCGGTAGCACCTTTCCTCCTATTTCCAGCTCCATCAATCTGTCTAAGGTTTTTTTGATGTCCTCTATTATTGTCCCGGTGGCAAGAGACCCTGGGCAGCAGCATTGCGCCCGCCGCGGTATATGAGAAACTGCTTCGCTCAAGAGATCTTGTGCCTGCTGCAAAACGTAACACGAACAAAATTGCTGCAAATATAACTTCTATCTAAATAGTTGCTCTTACTAAACGATCAGCTGCGCAACAGCATGGCAACAGAGAATGGGTGCTCAAAAACGATCTACACGATGCCGAACACCTGTGGGCGAAGGTTAGTTCTCTGTTAAAGCCAGGTGTGGAGAGTACCGTCACAATATATTTATACAAAGTTCAGAAAGACTATGAACGTTTTTTTTTTTTTTGAAGTACATATCGGGTGTCCCAACTATCACGCACCCATGAATTTAAAAACATGCCTCATTTTATGCGAACAAAACCAAGTAGTATGTTTTCTTTGCAGTTGAGCAGTCGTGACTAGTCTATTGCGATAGCAATTATATGGACACCCCATGCGAATTTCTGCCATTGCCGACGCCGTCGCCGTGATGTTCTGTATAAGTCCAAGTGCGATAATATGGTGGCCGCGCGCCGTATGCTGCAGGTGCGAGGGAAAGCTTGCGAGGGTAAGTCGAGAAGTATGGTGGCTTGATGCGGCGGTGTCTTCACGCGCTTGCAAGGGTGGAAGACGGAGAGGATGCGCGACTGGTCGCAAGCGACGCCTGGCCGCAAGCGACGCTTCGCCCGCGCGCCGAAAACGACCGTTGACAAACGCGCTTTAGTTAAGACCTCGCAACGCTCAAAGTGGGGCACGCGCAGCCACAGTTACGGCAGCGAATTCTAAGGTGGCCTTGAGCCGAGTTGTGTAGATTGTTGGGATGCCCTCTTAAGCGATCGTTCGGTCACCTGCCAGTTTGTCCTATATATTTCTTCCCGCAGGACAACGGAATCAGGTAAACCACAACGGTGGCACAGGGCACAAAGCGCGTTCTGTTTCACAGAGCATCGTACTCGGCTGGCAGCTGGAGCAATTAAGAAGCTTACAAAGCGTGGATAGCTTTTCCGGAGGGGAAAAACAACTATGAAACTATGATGCCAGCGCGATGCCCAATCTTCTTCAGCCTAAGCGATACGTTTTGTAGGTAAGGTATCTATAGCACAGCAACATGGTTATTTTCAACTGGCGCACGTCTTGCTGAGCTTGCCAAGCACGCACCCCAAGAGATCTCTGCCGGAGGCACTCAGATTTGAAGATGCTTCTGTATTCGTGCAGTCAGCCTCTCTTGCGTGCTCGAAAGCTGTAGCCCGACGAGGCGACAGGAGCCAGTCAACAGTCAACCGCTACCACAAGCGAATGTGTCGAGGTTCTTATCAGTGTCGGTGTGCTAGCTTTGAATACAAGGTCTTCTTTGGTGACGTCACACGGGTTTGGCGTACCAGGATCTCAGTATCTAATATGCCTCTTGGTCAAAAAACGGCCCTTTCACGCCTCCAAAGCGTCGTATAGCGAGTCGCTGTAGGTAACGAAATGTAGGTATCAACAAGACGAGAAGCGAAAATCAGTTGGAGAGTACGCAAAATTACCACAACAGGCGTAATTAGCGCCAATATAGTCGAAAATTAGCCGCATTACACCGTAAACTTCACGATCTCCGGGATCGGCACACCTGGCTTCTTGGTAAAAAACAAAAGAACAACAAAACAAAGACGTGTCAACCAACGTCGACGCGAAAGAAGACAACGAGGACGTACATGCGCTCAAAAAAGCTAATGAAAGAGCTCGACATGAATAAAATAGAGGCGCGGGAAAAAAGATGTCCGGTCTGACAATGGAACGCAGAACATAATGCAAATTTATCATGTAATTGCGCAACATTGCGTCATCTTTAATGATCCCCTATTTCAGTAGATATTAATACATATACCATGTATACGTCGACCTTGTCTTCTTTCGTATCAACTTTTGTTGACACGCCTTTTAGATCTAGCGCAGCTCTTAGGCGCCCATTCCTGCGGCGAGCGTCGGCGTTGTCCCTCGTAACCGAGCGAACGAGCACAGCTAAGGATCAAAGCGAACGCGGAGAGCAGCAGGAGATGAAAGACGGCGATAGCCAAGACAGCGAAAGGAGGAAAGCGGAGGAGGGTGCAGCGGAAACATGAGGTGGAAAGCGGAGGCGGAGGGTATTGCGAAAGCGTGAGGAGAGCGTAGTGCCACGCAAGACGGGCTTAGCGGCGACGATGGCTACGAGAGGCTGCCAGAGTAGCGCGTGTCGTCTGTATGGAAAGAAAGCGCTTCATAAGCGGAGGTCTGTCTGCGGCGACTGCTGTGAATCGCGCCCACGTGTCACTCCCGCGCTGCCTCTAGCGATCTCCGGATCCGCAAGGCAGTCGCGCCACACTTCGCTCCGTTTGCGACGCGCCGCACGAGACAGGTTGACCGCGCTAGCTAGTATATCGCGAAATGAAAACACGTATAGAGCTGCGATCAAATTTCGCATTAGGGACTCGTAATCGTCGGTAAACACGTCTTGTTTCGTTGTTTTTGTTGCTTATTTTTCAACTTCGTTTATCACTGCTAAAATGTAACTATTACGTCTGCCCACTACAAAGAGAAAAGCACCACGCCATCATCGTCATCACAACCATGAGCGCAGCTGCGAACAATGGTTGCGCTAAATCTTAAACCACGTAGGTGCTGCCTAAATGGCCAAGCCTAAACTATTCGGACACTCTATCCAAAACCAAAGTGATGCGGCACTTTCGGCGGCGCCAACAGGTATAGTAGCTTTTCCCAGATTTATTTATTTATTTATTTATTTATTTATTTATTTATGCTTTGAGCATGCACTGTGAGCCAGTTTGATCGCACTGCTTTTTTGCAGGTGGGTGCGTAGGCAGATTGTTCTTTCATGTTTTGGGGTCTAGCTTTTATGTTTACCCGGCAAAACTTACCAGGATAACTGTGTGACGCTGAAAACATCCCAATTCAATGTTTCTTCTAATTCACTGTAAGTCATTAATAACACCTTCGCAAGAACACTTTCTACCTCGTTACAAGTCTTTCTACCTCGTTACTCAGAACAGTGAGTAAAACCTGTTTAACTGTGAGAAACCTGTGAAACCTGTGAGAAAACCTGTTTGACTAACTAACGGAGTGTCAGCAATAGAAAAGTTACTGGCGTCTGCTCAACTCGAATGTGCTGGGTTCGCCTGTGTGCACTCTGTCGCTTTTCTTTTCTTTTTATTGCGTTAACAATTATATGGACACTCCAGGCGCATTTCTGTCGTCGCCGTCGCCTTGAGGTTCCGTGTAACGTCGAACGACGGTGAAGTCGTCGCCGTGCGCTATATGCTGTATGTGCGAGTGAAAGCGGGCGAGGGGCGCCGGCGATCGCGGCTCAATTTGGTGTGCGCGAGGGAGGAAGGCGGAGAGCAAACGCGACGTCGTCCGTCGTGCGAAAGGCCGTGGGGCGATGGGAGGGAGGGGGGGGGTGGCGTTGTGCTCCGGCACCAACTGCGTATTTAGCAACCACTGACACACTGACGATCGCAGCTGAATCTGGCGCGCGAAAGCAGGAAATCGGGGAGGCAGCGCGAAAGGGAGTGGTTGCGGCTTCTAATCCTCCAGCAACTGCATACTTTGCGGCCGCGCATGGTCGCGCGCGCCGTATTTTGAAAGCGATCTGCAGACGGCTCATATCCTTGTGCGCACTTTGTTAGCGCCACTCAGTTTCCGTTGAAGCAATAGACAGCACGAAGGTGACTTCGCTCGCTGCTAGAGCGCGCTTGGTCACGCCAGCGTTTTGACAGCGAATATCCGCGGTTATGGAGTGTGATGTATTTATGTTTGTGCGTGCAGGCAGCATACGTGTTGATTCAGTTCGTAAGCTAATGTTTCCAAGTTAATACGGCCAATAAAACTACTATCCTTTCTTCGTATAGCTGTCTACTAATTTCCTATCGCAATTGATGCTTTACCTTTCGGGCGAAGCTGCGACCTTTTTAAACTCTGTTTGTGTATGCCCCCCTAGCTTGCACGCTTCAAAAACATTCTTCAAGATGAACATCGACCAACTTTTGCGGCAAAGTAATGACATTTTTAACAGTTATTTATTGATTTTATTTTCTCCTCGAGTCCTTTCGACATTAGACAGGGGAAGTTGAAAACAAATTGAAGATACATGTTGTACGACAGCCTTCGAGAATTGGCTAACTAAACGTGCAACTTCTGAAGCATAGCGAAAGAAGGGAAAATGAATGCAACGCCATTGGATGGGTAATAATACATGGTGCCGATTTTTTTAGAGCGCAGCTCTTAGGTGCCCGTTCCTGCGGCGAGCGTGGGTGTTACCGAGCGAACGAGCACAGTTAAAGATAAGAGCGAAAGCGGCGCACAGCGGGGGATAAAAAAAGCGGCGAGAGCGAAGAGCGCGAGGAGGAGGGTGCAGCGGAACCATGATGCAGAAAGTGGAGGAGGGTATATCGAAAGCGTGAGATGAAAAGCGTAGTGCCGCGCACGAGGGACTTTACGGCGATGGAAGATGGCGCCAGAGTAGCGCGCATCGTCTGTATGGAAACAAAGCCCTGCATGAGCGGAGGTTGTCTGCGGTGTCTGCCGTGAATCGCGCCGAGACGTCACCCACCCGCTTCCTCTCGCGACCAACCAGTATATCGCGAAATGAAAGCACGTATGCAGCGGCGCTTAAATTTCGCATTAGCAAGTGCCGTAATCGTCGGTGAATTTTTGGGTGATTTACGTTATTTTGTACTTTTCATTTATAGGTTTTCTACCGTGCTCCGAGAGAACGTTTGGAATTCTGATTCCATCGGAATACGCCCGCGAATCGATCGACCAGTGGCCTCGTTCTTAGCAGCACAACTCCACAGCCACTGCGCAATCGCGGCGAATGGTCCTTTGGCTAGAGTACATTTTGTCGGAAGCCAATAAAATAATTTTCCACCTCGAAGTGAAACGCGTTTCAATATTTTACTCTAAAGGTGGCCGCCGCCATTACAAGACGACATGACGCATAACTGCCGCGACAGGAGTGACTGTTGGAATGGTGGTCCTCCTCTAAAATACCCTGACACATGGGCGAGCTAAAGTCCTTTGGAGTAAAGCTTTTCTCTTAAGTAAGGTGTGAGACCGGGCTAGTTGGTATTTCATATTGATACTTATTCCATATTCCATATTGATTTTCCCTTAAGCTGAAGGACACTTCGTGAAAAGGAGTTTCACCGCTGATGCAGGGTACGGCACAGTCTTTATATGTTGTCATGAAAAGTAGGCGACGCTGCAAAACACACGGCTTAATTCTTTAAACTCAAACTGGCCAACTGACCTCTGGCGGAAGAGACAATCCTCCAGCATATATGTGACCATACGTCGTTTGAGAAGAGCTCTTGAAGCATTGTTGTACGTTTTGCGATCTACCGAACTCAGTGAGCGCCTACAGTACTTCCCGATTTTTTTACAGCGAAGCTGTTAAGAGCTCACTCTTCGATGGTCGCGTCCGAATGTAGAAAAAAAACTCTAATTGGCCGTATGCTGTATGTGCGAGTGAAAGCGCGCGAGGGCGATGGACGCGCGCTTTCACGGGGAGCGAACGCACGGCGGAGAGCAAACGCGACTTCCCAGTGGAAGGGGAGCGGTGGGCGAGGAGGACATCGAGGCACCCTAGACTGTGCGTGTGCGTGCCCGCTCTCCCATTGCGGCGCATGGAAGCAGCCCTGCCGGCCTCTGCGGCCTGTGCCGCCGACTCTCTCTGGGCTCGCGCCCGCCTCTCTTATAACAGTGTCGACAACGGCGTTTAGCCGTTCCGTCACGTAGACATCGCGCTAGCGCTCTTATCAGTTGCCCTTACGACTCGCCATGGCCCGGCCGCGTGCCGTTCGTTCGGAGGAACAACGCAACGACCGACGGGGAATTGGCGACTCAATCTCCCACGCGAAAGGAGGACAGCGGGGGGAGGGGTTGCGGCTTCAGCTCTGCGAGCAACTTGTACTTTGCGCGGCGCCGGGCGGTGGCGCGCACCGTCTTGAAAGCTATCTGCAACACGGCTCCTACCTTTGCATGCGCTGTGCTTTCGCTGCTCAGTTTCCGTTGAAGCGATAGACCGCACGAACTTTCGCCCGCTGCTGCTGGCGCGCTTGCTCACGCCAGCGTTTTGACAGCGGTTGTGTGCGGTCACACAAACAACGCGCAGAACTGTTGTCGACGGCGGCGGCGTTTTACCCGCGTTCGCACCGAACGCGCGTGGTGTTGGTGACGTGTTTATGAAGAACGTGGCAACCTTTGCCGCACACCCTATGGCGGTGTACCGTAGCGACCATAAAGCCATGGTCCCTGTGGTCACTAAATAAATGAAAACCGCCGGATCATATTTATTTCTCGTTCTTTAATAGTTCAAATAACCAATTGCACCATCACATCATAATAGTCATAATTGGAAATACATATTTCAGCACAGCTTCGCTGGTCTTCCATCTCCACACCAGTGGAAGGGCTGACAGTTTTTTTCTCTCTCCGTCTTCTTTCTTTCTAAACCCCCTCTCCCCAACCCATGTGCAGGGTGGCAAACCGGAGAATTGCTTCTTGGTGAACCCCCCTGCCTTTCTTCTCTCTTTGTCTATCCCTCACAAAACGTTAAAAGGAATATTGCACTTGGTTAATGCGAAGTAAAAAGAAAAAAGGGAGAACAAATTTTTAGTCTTGTCATAGCATTAGACAGTTTTGCGGTCAGCGTCGCTTACGAATCGCTCCGCTCACATTTAGCTCGTTCAGACATTGCGAAACTGCAGTCGATTTCGCTTTTCTATAAACGCGTCTTCGATTGCGCTTGGCTACAAAGTCTCAGAGAAATCAGTAACAGAGCGAGGTCAGCATTTTCGCAGCTGATTCTGCCTTTCGGTATACCGGAATGAGCCTTGTGCGAACTTTCCGTATCGTACGCGCTGTGCAGTTTCGCGCAAGTTGTTAGGATACGCTGGCCTGAACGGACAATAAAACGTCGAGCTAGAAAGGTATACACGGTGCTTCGAAATATTGACAAAACCAGAACCACGGGAATCATGCCGTCCGCTGTAAGCCGGAGGACATGAACGAAGCCACAAAGTGACGAAGAGTACCGAAGGCCAATGTGACGCGATGGTGGCGGTCACGGTTGTGGTATTGGTTACGATAGACTGTTTGAGTGCCACTACATGAAACGTTCACTGCGAGATGAATTCCATCACTGCTAAATATAAAATTGTTTTTGCGAGCGCTGCAATTACTAATAAGGTATGTACCTCTGCCCCAACCTTTAACAAAAAGAAGATACTCCTTTGTCATGTATCACATCGCCTGAACGCCTCTCTAGTAGTTACGACCAAGTTCAAAGGCCTATGGAGTGCCGGTGTGTCCCGTGTATCGTCGAAACACAACATAATACAATCTATACTTGCAGGATGAAGAAAAGACAAGTACACGAAAGCATGCTCGTATACTTGCCTAATATGAGCATCACAGCTATACTGGAAAGTCCCATAGTTAATCTGAAAAGATAAAGTACACGCGATACATTTTTACTGCTGTAAAGGTAAATACTTTTAATTGAATGTTTTTTTTTGCGTTATTCGCTTCTTTTTCGGACGTTACGATTGGTGCCTGACTCCCTGCGTACGACGAAATTTTGAGTTGTGCGTTGTGGGAGATCAAGCCTCAAGACGTTGTTCTTAAACCAGTGATTATTAAAGAGACCCTACTAAGCTCGTTAATTCTTGGTTGTATTCGGCGCGCTTTCAGCGGAACAAACCGAAGCCAACAAGCTTGATAGTTCAAGTACCTGTGGTTAGGCGTAACCCACACGATGGTTGGCAGGATCAATAGCTGAAGGCATAATGGCCTCTTGATACTTAAAAAAAAACTATCGTCAGGGTAAATGCCCCGAAGCGACGATAACAGTCACTCTTTGGCTCGGGTTTAAAAGGAAAGACGAAGTTGCAAGAGCTCAAATAAGGCAAACATTGACGGTAAAAGTCCTAACAGTAATTGTGGCGATGTACAAAAAGAGAGAAAGAGAAACAAAGCAAGAAAAAGAAATTGCTTGTAGAGGCTAGTGATGAACGTGCAACCTGTAGGTACATCACAGTTATCTTGTGTCGTTTGTTTAAAGGAGTACTGACACAAAAATTTTAAGTCTACATAACTTGTGAGATCGTTTTACGTGCACACACACACATCGTCTACAATGTATCAGCTGTGAATATAGCTTAGAACATATATAAAATTAATTTTAAAGTACGTGAGCGCCGCCAACCGCAAAGCGCAGCACCTCGCGACATTGACATGAATCAGGGAATGTAAACAACCGAGAAAACGCTACGTCATGAGTTCTCGATGCCATCGGGGTGGGGCCGGCGAGCAAGTTTATCGCCGCTCCGATTGTCCCGGTGCTTTTTATTGCGATCTACACTCCAAGCGGATTTCTGCCGTCGCCGTGAGGTTCCGTGTTAAGTCCAAGAGGGCGATAAAATAGTCGCCGCGCGCCGTATGTTGTACGTGCGAGGGACGCGCGCTTTCACGAAGAGCAAACGCGATGTCTCCGTCGTGCGAAAGGCCGTAAGGGGATGGAAGCGAGGGAGGGAGGGGGAGGGGCGCCGTTGTGCGCCGGAACCAACTGCTTATTTAGCGACCCAGCGCAAGGGGATCTGGCGATTAAATCTCGCGCACGAAAGGAGGAAAGTGGGAAGGCAGCGCGGGAGGGAGGGGGCGCGGCTTCTTCTCTGCCAGCAACTGCCCACTTCTTTGCACGGCAGGAGCGGTTGCGCGCACCGTATGTTGAAAGCGATCTGCACACAGATCCTACCTTTGTATGCGCTGTGATTCGACCGCTAACAGAGGAACTTATTTCAGAATGCCGACATCACAAGCCATCGCAGCGGAGGGCGACGAGGGCATGGCATGGCAAGAACTTTATTTTGGTCCAGAGAAAATAGGGCCCGAGGGCAAAAGCCCCCAGGGTAAGTCGGTGGCTCTGCCCACGTAGGCACCGGTAGGCCAAAGGCTTTCCCGATGTCGTGAGCTCTCCGGACGGCCAGGAGTTGATCTTGGAGGACTTCGCTGGATATGCATCGACTCCAGTCCTGCTCACTGTTGAGGTCCGAAGCCCTTTGGTTTGGGCACAGCCAGAACATATGATCAAATTGACACGGAGTGTGTCCACAACTTTTACATTCCGCGGGAAAATCCTGGTCAATTTTGTTAAGCACAAAAGGTGTGGAATAAGATTTAGTTTGAATCATTCTTTATGTGACTGCTTGAGCTCGGTTGAGCTTCTGATGTGGGGGGGGGGGGGGGGAGGAAAAAAACCTCCTGCCGTCCCTATAGTGTGAGGTGACCTCGTGAAAAGTACTAAGTGGGTCTTTGTAGGAGCCGCAGTCATCCTGCAGCAGTTCCTGATCTGAGGCGCGGCATGCGAGATCTCGCACAGCGGAGTGACCTTGCTCGTTAGGATTGCAGCCATTGGGGATGACCGAGTGGCCCTGATGAGCCGGAAACCAGACTAAGTGTGAGCTATCCTGTTGCTGGTAATTATGAGTATTAATACTGTGTATAAGCAACTTCTGTGCTTCCATTGAGACGAAGCCGGCTGAGTAGTTCCTAATAGCTGTACGGGAATCGGAGAAAATCGTGGAGCTTCTCCTCATTGTAATTGCAAGGGCTATGCTTGCTTCTTCGGCGGCATGAATTGAGCTCGTTCTTAGTGACGCCGCGCTTATTAATTTACCATTCTCATCGACTACGGCAATAGCGTAGCGGTTGCCCGATCCATAACTAGTTGCATCGACAAAAAGGGCTGAGCTTTGTTTTTAGTGCAGTTTACCCAGAATGCATTTGGCCCTGGCGTCCCTTCTGCCCTTTTTGTGGACAAGGATGAATATTTCTAGGTATGGGGTCCACAAGTAATTGTGTCTCCACCTCCTTGGGTAGTTTGAACTTAGAGACGTCTCCTCCTCGAGGCAGAATTCCGACTTCATCTCGAACTCCTCAACAAGTTAGGACTTCATACCACTATAAATTTGAGTCCGGAGCGTATAAGTGTGTTTAGCTTAGCCTTCTCTCCTTTACCCCAGTTCAGGTAGGATGCAATGTACGTGACATGACTGATGAAGAATGCCTGATATGCTCTGATGAGATTGTCCTCCTTGAGACCTGCATTTCGATTTGAGACCCAGGCCCGGAGCTTTAAAGTACTGTTGGCCTGCCCTGTGAGACGGTTTAGAGCCGTAGCATTACAGCTCCTTGCGTCAATGAGAAGACCCAGAATTTTAATTGTGTCTACTCTGGGTATGACCCGTCCTGTGTTGTCTGATTTTAATTGGCAGAGTTTCTAAAGGCGCAAGGTTCCTAACACCCTGTCTCCCCTATCGAAAGAGCAGCAGCTCAGATTTACTAGGTGATAGCCTGAGTGCGGTGCCCTTAAGGAAGGATTCTGTGGTGTATACGGATGCCTGTAGTGTCTGCTCTAGTGCAGCGAATGCCCCCTGGGGAACCACACTGTGATATCGTCAGCGTATATGACGTGCCCCAAGCTCGGGACTTTGTCAAATTCCTCCGAGAGCCTGTGCATAGCAATGTTAAAGAGGAGTGGGGACAATACCGAACCTTGTGATGTGCCGCTGTTGCCTAAATTGTATGGACCGCCTGTGACTGTCCTGAGTTTGACCCGACCTGTCCGGTTAGCTAGAAAGGACCTCACATAATTGTAAAAATTGCTTCCCAGGTTCAAGGTTGAGATTTCATGTAGGATATGTTTATGTGCCACCGTATCAAATGCTTTGATAAGATCCAGACGCAGGAGGCCCTTTACGTCCCTGCTAGGGTCGTCAATAATAGCACGTTTGATCATAAGCATGGCGTCCTGTGTGGATAATGCCTTCCGAAAACCTATGAGATTGTGCCTGAAAAGCTCCTGGTTTTCTGTGTGTTCTACTATCCTGTTATGAATAGCATGTTCGGCTACCTTGCCAATACATGATGTAAGTGATATGGGCCTGAGGTTCTTCTTTGTTAGTGGTTTGCCGGGTTTCGGTATAAACGTCACCTTGGCCTCTCTCCACACCGGTTGGACCGTGCCGGATCTCCAGTGACTGTTAATTTTGACCGTGATTATGTCTATGGCATCATCGTCCAGGTTTCGCAAAAGCTTATTTGTGATTCCATCCGGACCCGGGGAAGATCTGCCATTTAAATTAAAGAGTACGTGCCTTATCTCAGCTGCAGTGAAGTCACTGTCCAAGTCCGGTTGCGATATTCCGGAGTAAGGTTCGCTTATTTCTTCTTCGTTCTCATATTCATTTTTAAGTGGCAGGTGCATGTGTGCGAGGTCATTTGCAACCTCTCTTGCTGTCCGCTCTATAGTTACCTGCTTATTGACGAGTCTGTTTACGGCGAGGTTTGTAGTACCTTTGGAGAGCTTGTCATTAAGGAGGCTCTTCAATAGGTTCCATTTGCCTCCTCTGCGCAATCTGCCGTCTGTTTCCGAGCAAGCTTCGTCCCATTGTTGACATGAGAGTTGAGCCGCGTAGGTTTCAATAACACGATTAACTTGGGCGATCTTAGCTCTAAGTCTTCTATTAAGTCTGTGATTCTTCCATCTGGTTAGAAGGAAATTCTTTGCCTCCAGCATGTGAGCTAGCTTGGAGTCCATTTTTGGGACTTCGATTTCTGTTGAGACTGCTTTAGTAGCTTTCTTAATAATTGCCTTTAGTTGATCTAAAAGCTTCTTATAAGATTCGCCATCTATGCTGGTTTCCTTACGCAACTTACCAAAGAGATCCCAATCCACGTACTCATATTTCCTTAGTGGTGGTGGTGATTGTGTCTGTAAGGTGACCTCAATTATTTAATGATCACTTCCTAAATTCTCCTGCAGATTGTCCCACGAGCTTTCAATTCCCCGAAGGAATGTTAGATCCGGGATTGTATCTCTGGTAGTGGAGGTACCAGTTCTCGTGGGGAAGTTAGCATCTGTAATAAGAGCATATTTTTACTCACTGGCCGAGGTTGCTAAATTAGGGCCCTTGAAGCTCTGATGACCATAGCCCCATTCTTTGTTGGGAGCGTTGAAGTCCCCAGCCACTACGAGTGGGGCTGTATCTGCCTTATTGGAAATGCGGCCTAAGAGGGTCTTAAAATCCCTTGTCCTATCTGCCGGAGAGCTATAAACGTTACCTATAAATACGTTCGCTGCGTTTTTGTTCTTCAGGATGAGTTCGATCATCTGTGCTTCTAGACCAACCTTGAACTTGGGGAGCTCATGAGTTTCATAGGAAGTACCCTTTCTAACAAAAGTCCCCGACCCCGTGGAATGATCAAGGTTTCGGAGCTGTAACCCGGTAGAGAGATATCATCCTTAGCTAGTGTTTCTTGTAAGAGAATAACGTGAGGCTTAACTTTGGCCGCTATAATGAGCTGCTGCAGGGGAGCCTTGCGCCTTCGGAAACTCGCACAATTCCACTGCCAGATTTTAATGTTATTGCTGTCGTTTGCAGCCATTATGATACCATTGGTTCACTACACGAACCCCTAGAGCTCGGGCTACCGTTTGTGCCTCCGTGGACTGCCGATAACTTTGGGCATTTCTAGTTGACTCACTCTAACATCTAGATTAGTGATGAGCTCCATGATTTTAGCCAGAGTCTTGTCTATTGTTGCTAACCATGCGGCTATTCTGACTTTTCTGGGTTTGGGGGGTGCCTCTTTCATCTCCTCTGCCTCAGTGGTTTCTAAATCTTCCTCCTCCGTTTCGTTAACGGGAACAAGGTGGGGGGCTTTACGTTTGGGTTTGCCGGCAAAGGGTTTTGGAGCCGTCGTCTCCATCTGACTACGGTGTGTTCGGACCCTTCTTTAAAGAATTTGAAAGCTTCCCTGAGCTTACACAGTTCTTGCCTCAATTTCCGATTTTCGGATTCTAATGCCAATATTCGGAGATTTGACTCACGTTCCGGCTGTGTCCTACCGTTAGTACTCCTAGACGGTTTTCGGTTGTCCTGGTTTGCCAGGGCCTCCATTCTTGACTTGGTCGGCCCAGGTTGCTCTTGGGGTCGACTGTCAACGGGACCTCGATCTTGTCCCAGGCCCTCGTGGTTGCGAGTCGACACCAGAAGATTCTCCGGAGCTGGGTTGTCCTCTGGAACGAGAACGCCCCCTGGAGCGGGAGCGCCCTCGTGAGCTGGAGCGCCCTCGTGAGCTGGAGCGCCCTCGTGAGCTGGAGCGCCCTCTCATGCGAGAGCGCAAGGTTGCGTCATTTTCTTGCATCACCCCTTTGCGCTGGGAATCGTCGCTGTTGTCAATGTCGTCGGCCTCCTGTGTATAGCGCTCTTGCTGTCGTTGACGCCTTCGACGCCTTTGTCTCACGATATGAGGCATCTGGAACCTTTTACTGCACTTTCGGTCCCCAGTTGGGTGTGCGCCACCGCAAATGGCACACTTGGGATCACATTGATGATCTTCAGGTGGGGAAGTGATTCCACAGCCCCTACACTTGCTAACACTTGCCGGATTGGGACACACGTCAGATCTAGGTCCGATTTCACCACAGCCGTAGCACACATCTATCTGTCATCGGTAGAGATTACAGGGCATGAGTACGTTACCACAAATGACGTTGTTTAGCACTCTTTGCCCCTCAAAAAGTGCCACCACCATTGTAGTTTGCAATTGATCTGACGTACCTCGACGAGGTACGGATTTCGATGATTGATGACAAGGGTTTTCAGTTCCGCGTCGCTAATGTCCAGGTCGATACCGCGAACAACACCCTGGCATGTATCTTCCCCTGTTGCGGTGTTGGCCGCCACTTCGAAGGGTCCATCCTTCGTATGGATCTTGCGTACCTTGGCGTAAGCTCTCGCGCTTTCTTCCCGCGGAGTCGACACCACCAAAATGTTTTGACAGCCGTTCGGACAGTATACGTGTCCTCCGCCGTGTCTTCCGGTGCTAAGACTGCCGCCTTAGCCAGCGCTCTGGAGAGATGTACCAGGCTGAACTTTTTAACGTCGAGGCCGCCTAGTGGGCGTAAAATTATCTTGATGTGATCCCTCGGTAGCATCGGGATCCTACAGGCGGTAGCGACGCGCTTAAGCACGTTCTGCGAGGTGGCCGCGCGGCGACTACCTTGCCCGCCATGGTTGGTATCCTTTATAGCCACGGATTTTCTGCCAGTGGCTAATGCACGTCTCCTTCAGCGAGTGATGGCTGTCATCCATCCGATATCTTCCTCCGAGGTGATCTCCATGCCTTCAACATCTAAGCTGGGGGCCATGCCTACACTCCTTCGTGCGCGCGAGGCCAAGGCCTACAGCGCGAGTTAGGGGCTAGCACCTTTTCTGCGTGGCACGCAGAAAACAGTCTGCAAAAAGCCGAAAAACAGACCCACCGGCAAAAAATGGGCACCCACGACGAGGGCACTGCTGCAGTTTTTAAGGGCTACAGACTTGGACAAGTGGCTGTAGCCTGAACAGATGTTTATAGTGCTGCAAGTGCCACTGTGCTGTGCGGTGTCGGTATGCGCTGACAGTGATCGACTGTGATTGTGTGTCTGTGCTCCTTGCTTTCTTTATCTCTACTTTGCTGTCACTTTACCCCCCGCTCCCCTCTCTCCCCAGCTTAGGGTAGCAAACCGGATCTTCCTATCTGGCTAACCTCCCTGCCTTTCCCCTTTCTTCTGTCCCTCTCTCTTCGCCGCTCAGTTTCCGTTGAAGCGATAGACCGCAGGAACCTTCGCTCGCTGCTGCTGCGGCGCTTGCTCACGCCAGCGTTTTGACAGCCGTTGTCTGCAGTCATCGAGTGTGATCTATTCATGTTTGCTTGTCCACGCTGACACCGTGCTTGTTAATTCAGTTAGTAAGCGAATGTGTCCAAGTTTATACAGCCCATAAAACTACTATCGTTACTATGTATAGCTATCTATTACTTTGCTATCGCAGTTGATGCTTCGCCTTTCGGGCGGGTGAAACTGTGACATTTTTTTTCTCCCTGGTCGAGATGCTGGCCTCTTTCGCCGCTGACGGCGGCACAAAAATCGGCTTAATATGTTTCTGACACGAGATAACTCTTGAAGTGACCTCGAAAGTGTGCATGTTATAAAACGTTGTACGATATAGTAAATCGTTGGCGGGATTTTGGCTCGCAAGCGATCAGCGTAGCCGCCGCAGTAATCGTCTCTACGAAGCGGCTCGCCTTCCTAACCTGTTTTCTCATCGCTACCAACGGCGTCGGTAAAACTAATTGTACTGTCAATTATGAGTGACATAAATGTGCAGATGTTGATTGTGTTGACTAATATAGGTGCTTTATTACGAGCTGTGGACGGATCACAGGGGCCATCGGCTCCTGATCAGACGGCCAGCTAGCTAGGCCTATATACCCTTTCCCAGCGATCGTCAGCTCGCCTGACATGCTCGTTCGCTACCGTGCGTGTCTATAAGCCGCAGAAGTGGTCCCAGTTCATGCACGCTACTGGACGCTTAGAATGGACCCCGTTGAAGAGCATCCATATTTGCTCGCTTCATCTCGAGGTGCACCGAGCTTAGAGTAGTCAGATGATCTTCCACCAAGACACGTAGCCCCAAGCCTGATGCTGTGCCGACTTTACCCCACCTTGTGTCCTGCTCCGCAATATGCTTCATTCCCAAAGCGCCCTCGACGAATGGTTAGGACTACTTGTAGCGGTGCTAATATGCATATTCATATAGCTGTCGCTGGCCGCACTTTCCGAGTCGCTGCTTTGTAGTGGATCGAATCAAAAGTGGTCGCGGCTGGACAACGAATCAAATAGTCGCGGCTGGACAACGAAAAACGAGGACGACGATGACGAAGACGACATAGCAAAGCACGCGCAGGCGTAGCAGACGAACTAGCAACACGAAGCTCGCGCGCCGGTGAGCGCGCTGGCTTGCGCACGTCACAGTCTTGTGCGATCACGTGCCCACACTGTATTTACAATCCCTATTTTCCCATCTCTTTGCTCTCTGAAACTGAAACTTGGACTGGCCGCTACAAACAAAACTCTAAATAATTACCTGTCGCGCTCAGGAGCAAATGATGTTTCGCGCCGTGATTACTCGGTCATTAGCTACTTATTACACCAGAAAAAACAAGATGGAAAATTTTTGTGTCAGTACTCCTTTATCAGTCTTCCGGCGCACCATTGTCTATCAGATATTACATTTTATAGAGTGGGTACTTGTCTCACTTTCAGAGATGTAGGCCGAGTGCGAGGAAGAAATTGGGAGAAAATGTTGGGCCACGTGGCTAAACACGAGGTTTAAATGAAATAAAGGTATTCCACTTGCTTTCATCGTTAAGTTAGCACGAGTTCTTCGCCATTGTTTGTCGAAAATACTGTAGGCTCCCGGTCTCTCTTCGCCATTTTATCTCGTTTCCGTGCACGCGGCCTCCTTGAGGTCATAAAGCGAAGCTTCTTCTGCGAAACCTCCCGGAATTTCCTGACAGTGGCTGTTAAGTGCTACTGTGGTCTAGCCAAATCGCTCCTACTTACAAAAAAATTGGATTAAGTGCCCGATCATGCGGATCGAACCTCGGTCCCCCGACAGTAGCCCGAGGCTCTATGGACTTGGGCCACAATCCTGCCAACGCCAACTAGCTCTTTCAGATTATCGCCGAGTGTGTCACGTTGCGTAGCACGGTTGAGCGAGAGCACATGCTTTAAGCATTCTAACGCGACAGCGTTAAAGGCCTCGTGTCGCAGAAAAGCCGGCGCCGGCGTCCGTGGCGGAGAAAATCATCCCCAACCAACCCGACTGCGCAGGCCTTCCACGTGGTGCAAGGTTTTGGGGAAAAAAATTGAATTTCTCACAGTGAAATCCGTCAGAAAAATGGTAAAGTACGACTCAACCACAGCCTACAGACATGGTGACGTCGGATTGTAATTTGAATGTACGAGAACAAAATTCTGTTACGAGGAAACTCAAACACAAACACCTTTTCCAGCATTTCTACCAGACCTACAGCCGCGCGCTCGGGTACTTGCGAAAATGATATCCAGATGGCGCTCGCATCCTCGGCAGGTTAGGGTGCCTCGATGCCAGCGCCGCCGTTCAGGGTGGTGCCATCCTTTGACCGCACCCGCGCCGCCGCTTTCTCGCTGCGACGCCATCTTGAGTCACAGCGAGCGGTTGCGAGTGCTTGGTGCGGGTGCTTAGTTCGAGACACAGTGAGCGCGGATGCTTCGCTGACGCTTCTACTTGCTGGACAGTGTTCAGCCGCATGAATGACAAGCTTGTAAAGTGCATCGAGTCGACATGACGGGCTGTTGTGTTCCCAAGTGCATCGGATCGACGCGTAAAGATCTTCGTTGTTTACGCTTCCCCCGGGACCCAGAGCGAAGGAGGAGATGGGAAGCCCAAGTAAAGCGGTATCACTGGAAGGCAACGGATAGCTCCTACATTTGCGAGGTAAGTGTCAAGAAAGTTTAGACTATCGCACCGTGTTTTTCATTTAAATAAAAGTATTTTCTGGTCCTCGCTCACCTACCTACGTTCGCTCACGAACTAAGCACTGCACCGATGCTGAGTAGCCTATGGTTTGCGAGCGCGCGTCGCATAGGTTTTTGCCGTTTTGATCGGCGCAGTCTATGCGAGTAGTACCCTTATTTTAAGAACTGACGAAAATGCTTCGCCGCGAAATAGCCTTACATTAGCTACAAATCGTCATGTAAACCACCTATTTTACTTTTTCACGGGAAGCACACATCGTGTGTCTCTTGTTTCTTTTTTTTCCCCTCAGTTTCTTTTTTCGCTACTCGTTATTTGGGACTAAAGAACGCAGTGCTTCTTCTGGGGAGAGCGGCTGTTGTGTACGTGGCAAGCGAAGCATTGTGATTTTCTCTATTCTCAGCAGATATCTTGCGGATCTCAGGTTGTTACGTTATATAGCTGATTTTAGACGAATATATTTGTAGCGTGGTGCTCGTAAGCCGATGGTCATTCGTGCTCATTCCCGATCGTAGTGGGTACTGTGACGGTCTTTAAATGCCTGTGCACGGTATGCCCAGGTGTAGTAGAGTTAAGGGGCATCATGGGACCAAAATGTTTCGGTGCTTTCTGGCATGGTGTCTGTTGTAGCCTGTGCATTTCTTCGAAACGTGTGAAGCGAGGTAATACATCATTACTTCTGCGAAAATTTATTTTTAAGCACTTTAATGGGTTCTCTGTATTTACAAGGCAACTTTTCATATCAATAATCACTTTTGTTGTTTTACTTGTACTTAGAAACACTTTGAAGAGGACCAGTACGAGGGAAATCGACAGGATGGGCGCCATCTGTTAAAGTCAACAGCCCTACATCATCATGGACTATATTTTCGAAGTGAAAAATATTGCCAATTTGTATTTGACTGTCTTAGTTTCATTTACGGTTTTTGTACGCGATATGTGTGCAGTGTTGTTTATTTTTTCAATGTAGTTATCAGTGTTCTAATGGTTATTTATAAAATGTTCTGTACTCGCCATCGATGTGTTTGGCTGATGCGACGTATTCGATGGTAGCTGATGTATTCTGGCTGGATATCTTGATCAATATTACCCGCGGTTGGGTTTTCTTGTTTTTCATTCTTGTTTTCTATTTATATTGTGTGTAATAAGGTTGACGTACTCACTTGAACCCCCCCCCCCCCATGTAATGAATAAATAAAAAAAACTCACTATCCCGAATTGTGTGTCGAGCCTACCTTGCGAAATTTTTTTATCTCGTCTTTCAACATAACCTTCAGGCGCCACACAGTACATATATTTTTCATGTACATATCTCTCATGATTGATTGTACTAGACATTATAAGTAAATGTATTTTGTGCATCGTTTGGTTTCTTGTGTGTACTACGCAAGATTGACACAGACAAGTTACGTTACATGTTTCTCTACAGCACTAACTAAACCATATTTTCACATCGCAGTTATTTTTTCACCAGCTTAATCCTGTCGGCACACAGTTTTGTGGGCAAAAAAAGCAATATTGCGCGTAGATATCGTCAAATAATTGCAACGAACGCGAAGAGCACGCGCAACGCAAGGGAAACTAACCGCCGTGGCCGAGTGGCTGGCTACGGTAAAGGAGGCGTGAGGTGTAAACCAAAATACAACAGCGAAAAAGAAAAGCTTCCACACACAGGGGGTTGCAAACCTTATATACCAAGCATCGAAGCGCAAAAAAGTGCGTATTTCAAACATACACACGGCATATTAAATGTAATTGAATTAGGCAACTTGGGGCATGTTCCCGGCGCCATACATTTACGTCTTGGACCTTCGACGAGTTAACGGCTATTGGTTGTAAAGATGTGCAGATGCGATACCGATAAAAAATGCTCATCAAGGCAAAGCACTTGGAAGTGCGCCGCGAGTAACACTATTTATGAACGCAAGCGTAGCTGAGTCTCAGCTCGTGTGACTCAATATGGCGGCGCCAGCGGGGTTGTCTCCACCCTGGACGGCGGCGCTAGGCATCGAGGCACCCTACGGCAGGTCAAATAAGTTACCGTAAAAGAGCGAGAGATTCTGGGATGCGCCGTCTGCTAGCTGTTTCCGGTTCGAGTCAGCGCAGCCGCCGCCACCGCTTCGCCATTGAAGCCCATTGTTGCGCTTGCAGTCCGGCTTTGTCACACACAAAGATTACCCGGTTGCAGACGCCTAGCAAAACCATTGTCGGCTGGTCAAATTCAAGCGTTAAAATTAAACGCATGGAACTACTGCCTTGCAGCATCCCTTGCTGAGTCAGCTGTGCACAAGCATTAGAGGCATGGCTGCAACTTCCAAACTGTAACACGGCAGAGACCATCAGTGAAGAAAAAGAAAATGAACGTATACAGTGCCACTTATCAGGCGGCGATGAGCTGTGTAAGGGCCGACACGGAATGATTCCTCAACATATTTCTTTCTCTAACATTGACTCAAACAACCAGAACTATTTCAGTACTCGCATGCACATATAGCGGTATTATGAAACATGGTTTTAAGACGAAAATTTAAACGGGACACAGCGAGATAACCCTCCGTGGTTGCTTAGTGCATGGCTATGGTGTTGGGATCTAAAGCACGAGGTCGCGGGAGGGAATCCCGGCCACGGCAACCGCATTTCGGTGGGAGCGAAATGTGAAG
This sequence comes from Dermacentor silvarum, assembly GCF_013339745.2. Classification (NCBI taxonomy): domain Eukaryota; kingdom Metazoa; phylum Arthropoda; class Arachnida; order Ixodida; family Ixodidae; genus Dermacentor; species Dermacentor silvarum. The sequence continues at coordinate 262,867,687 of NC_051154.1, read as the reverse complement.
ACACCCGTGTACTTAGATTTAGGTCACGTTAAATAACCCCAGGTGGTCCAACAGCAGGGAGATGCGGTCAAGGTGCGCGATCAAGCAAGCAAGAAAAAAATGCAGATTAGGGAGCCGCAGCGATCGCTGTAGCTTGATATACAGCTAGGTAATAAGTTACTGGCAGCATAGAACGGCGCCAAAAGCCAACACCTCTTAGATAACTGTTTAGAATTGCACGCAAACTTTTGACGTCCCTTTCGACCCCCCGATAGTCTGTTGGATAGGAGCCGTACCCTGCTTCAAGCTTGTTATGCTTGCGGTGTGCTTGTTTTCAAGATGTCTTCTCATTGTCGCTTTTCTAGCGCGTTATTGATTGTCTGGTTCGAGAAGGTTTGAGATGAAAGGCCGAATAACTGCTCCTAATCGGTGCTGTTGTGGCAAATACCTGACAACGAAGAATATGTAGAGGTGTTTTAATTTCCGAAAAGCCTGAAAGCTTAAACTATCGGCACTTGTTGAAATCTTTAAAATTTAAGTATGAAAGAACTGTTCCTGAAGAGGAGTGGAGAGGAATGGACTGCGTGAGAGGAAGTTTGCAAGGGGCCATATTTATTGAATGTTTAAGGGACTCTGCATAATTTCCTTCAAGCAGTTCGACTTCAACGAGCACAATATTTCTTCCACAGTCCGTTTTCCCAAAAATGCACGGTCAGAAAACGGAAAGGAAATGCAAGTACGTTTGAACCTGTCTACGCCTGCAAACCATGTAGTGTTTATGTGTTCTTGGGCTAGCCTTGCACAACGGGACGATAAATCTACTGGTTCAATTACAACGCAAGTCTTTTCTTTTTTTTTTGTTTTCGCCAAGTAATTAAATTGACCGACTGGTAGCATAGTCGTATAGAGAAGCGTGGCAGGGGTAGGATGAGCACAAAGTTAATAAATACATTATAAAAAAGGTAAGCATGAATGCCCAGATAGTTTTGTAGTTAGTTATGCAGGATTTTATAGCGCAAAAGAAACTGAGGTTATGATGCGCGAATCGCAAGGTAAGCTTTCATAGTCAGAGCTGTTTCAAGTGTAAAGGGGTGTAATCAACAGTTCAGCAGGTAGCATCAAGCGTAATCTAGCTGGCAGTCAAGCGACACAGAGTGCTCTGTGTCGCTTGACTGCCGGCTCAGGAACAGCTGGAAGCCTGAGCGGCTCACACACTCGCGCCAAGCACTGGCGATCCGGCTGACTCACTGGCTGCACTGCATGCATCGAATAGACCATCTGACTGGGCTTGTCCGTGAGCTCTTCTGAATTACAGAAACAACAAAAATCATCATTTACCAGTTGATTGTTAAAAAACGTTCCCCATAAAAACTCTAGTACATTGTCAAGAGATACAAGTGCGTTTTCCAATGAGATCAAAGATGGATGAAGTGGGGTTAGCGATTTGCAAAGCTCGTGAAAGTATTTTGCTGGACTCGCCGTGGTTGCTAAAGGCTCATTCACACTAGGCCTACACGACACAGATCTTGGTCTGCCGACTGTTGGGGACAGCAGTTTACAGGACAGAAAACGCTGTGGCCAACGGCTTAAAGGAGGGAAAACGCTGTCGCCAACAGTCTACAGACCAAAATCGGTGTCGTGTCGGCCTGGTGTGAATGAGCCTTTAGTGCCTAGGGCGTTGCACTGCTAAGCACGAGGTCGCGGGATCAAATCCCGGCCCCGGCGGCCGCATTTCGATGGAGGCGAAATGCGAAAACGCACGTGCATTGGGGGCGCGTTAAAGAACCCTAGGTGGTCAAAATTAATGTGGAGTTCCCCCACTACGGCGTGCCTCATAACCAGATCGTGGTTTTGGCTCGTGAAACTCCGGAGCATGATTTTAAGCATTTTGTCTTTTTTTTCTGCAACGCCGCACACGTCCTTAAAATGAGGTTCACGCTAGGAATATCCACACTTCCGTGAACTTGATAAATTGCTTCGTTTAGCCGTTATTTTTTTTTCTATCCTGGTTACTGCTGACGTAAATAAGTATGGGGCACGCCAATTTTTGAGGAAACGAGGCTTTTCTTCTCTTTTTCGACTTTTAACTCATCTGTATACATTCATTCGCCTTGTAATTCATTTCTTTTCAGAGTGTGAAGATATTGCAAAGCAGCTTAGCCACTGGGCCTGTCGCCAGCTCCTCATAATCCCTCGTGCATTTTTACTTTTCACGGGATGCTTTATCTAATACTGTTTGCTTTGCAGACTCTGCACTCGTTTTGCCGTACTAAATAGTCACGGTGAAACGAGAGCATACATGGGTTGTGGAAGCTCACTAATAAGTGAAATGTCTTTGCAGGCGCTAAAGCATCTGCGCGGACTTCCATTTAGGAACCACTGCACTGCATTATTTCGAGGATGTCAATTTATGGCGGTGGTTCATCTAATATGTTACCAGCTGCCGTGGCCACCAACACGCGACCAAATTTTACCGCAGGCTGAGGGTACGCCACCGACTGGCCTCGTATGCAGTGAATGATGTGTGGCTATGTGAACATCACAGTAATAATATATATATATATATATATATATATATATATATTACTTTTACGATTGCACTTTATAAACAACATTGTGGACAGCAACTTGTGAAGCAGTACTTTTCTTACCGTTCTGGCGCCAATTCATTCGTAGTCTCTTCGAAACAGCGACCGCGCTTTTAGCAGCGCACACTCAGATAGTCAAGAGAATTACCCAGCTGGAATTGTGCGCACACGGCACACCATTTTTATGTACTATTGTTTCGATTGAGATATTCCGAGAACAAAACGTGCTTGCAGAAGCGAAGGGCCGCGAAGGCTCTTGCTTGATCGGCCTAATTGTGCGCAGTGCTGCTGAATCTCGAAGAACTAGCAGGGTAAGGAACACAGTCGACCGTTGTTTCGCCAGTCCCACCGCCATCACTTGAATCGTAACATTGGCATATTAGCACATAAACGTTTACCCCCCCCCCCCCCCCCTCTTACGAACTCAGTGACTTTTTGTTGCCACATACTTGTCTCCAGACAGACCGCTGGAGATCATTTTGCGGATATGGTGATTCGAATAAAAAGCGGCTTTGTGGCTGGGCATCGAAGAGAGAGTGCATCCTACGACGGCTTTTTGCCCTCATATCGCTGCACTGAATAAGTGCGGCAATGAACCTACGTTGATAAACTCGATTTGTTGTAGACCCAGTACTTATTCGTCGAGCGCATCTGCAAGCTAGAATAGAAGTGTCAAGGAGTATAGAGAGAATTATTCACACTGTTGTTTTGGTGATCAAAGCAGGCATCGTTATCACAATTTTCGTATGCTGCGAAATAATAATGGCAGAAAAATAATGCCGGCGATGTCGACAGCTGGATAGAATAACCCAATGCATGTGTTATGTGTTCAATATACCGAAATCTGGGTTATAATTTCAGTGCATAGTGTAGCGCTTTCGTGATGAACTGGCAGCTTTTTACGCGGTACCTCTCGTATATGACCACCTCTTCGTGGTCATATTCAAGTTTTATGGAATTAAAAAAAAACGACGGTTGAAGGTAACCTAATTCTAGTCCTACAACATCGTCAGTATTGGTAACGACGTGGTTGTGCAGTCTTACCCACGCTTGAACAGGCTTGTCCACCTGGGATTCTGATCAGACTGTATCAACAAGTCTCGCATTAATTCACAGCCGACGAGCTCGATCCTGCCATGTCTATAGCCTGTCACTTGAGAACGTCGTCGAAAAAGAGAAACTGGTTAAGATGTGTCGTGTAACGTTCGCACTTACTTTCCGTCATAATTACGTTTCAATTACGTCCGAACGGGCCTCGTGTCACAATTACGTTCCACGATTTATTTTGCGCCCACTAACCTCATTCTATAAAATCACTTGTTTCGTACATTCTTCGTTTCTAGGATGCCGATCACTGGTTCAAATTGCGGTTCCCACTCTGTGTTTCACTTGTCAAGTTAACTCGCCGCGGTGGAGCAGTGGTTGTAGTGCTGTGCTGCTGAGCACCAGGTCGCTGGTTCGACTCCCGGTCGCGGCAGCCGCATGGCGATCGGGGAGGATCAGATGCCCGAACGTGCCTGTACCGTGCATGCTTTGGAGGGCAAGGTAAAGAGCCCACCCGAGGCTGTCAAACTCAGATCGGTGGACTCCACTACGGTGTCCCTTATAACATCTGTTATAACTGTGCAGTTACCGTTATATAACTGTTATACATCTGTTATAACTGTGCAGGATTTACCGTCTCGAAACTGTGCAGTTTCGAGACGGTAAATCCCATAATTTATATATTTAATAACTTGGCGCTTTTGCCTGAGATCCGCTTAAAAAAACGCCCGCTCTCTTACTGGCAGTTCCACTGTGTCAACAAAGTTACAGACTGCCTAATTTACAGTCTAACTTCTTACTGAACTGCCTCCGCAGGTCCTGATATAGTTCGAATAAACTAAGTGCTAAATAACTTAATGACCTATTAGTGGAGGACTCGCCACCAGGCGGCCAATGGGTACGGACGTGCCCCACACGGGCTCCAGCGTCTTTCGCCAGTTAGTACGGATAGGTACATCTAATCTTCACGGGAGGGGTGTCGTTGAACTCGGAAAGGCAAGCGGCACACGAAGTTACCAAGATATCACCGGTAGGTGGATATTTCAACCGCTCTTCCGCCATCGAAAATTTGGCTCATTGTGCGGAGAGCAAGCCCAACGACGAGTACTGACCGGCGCCATCTTGGCTTCACTCATTCCACGCGCGTTAGGCCTGCTTAGGCCTAACCGGGAACTGCCGCCGGAAAGCAAATAGAGAAACCCACACTCAGTGAGGCGATATGAAAATGACCCAGGGAACGAGCAGAACGAACGTGGAGGACGCGCCGAAAGAGCCGAGCATGACTTCGACGAATACAGCGGCAAGACGTTGACGCCAGAATACCCGTGGAAGCAAGCAAACAAGAAGAAACCCCACAATAAAGCAACGAATGGGAACTAAATAAAGGTAAGTGAGAAGCCAGGCAGCAACATTAAGGCCTCATTCACACAGCCGTCAAGTGCTCCGTAACGTCACCATCGCGTAAAATTAAAGAAGAAGAAAAAACGCACATCAGGCGTGACGGAGCTGTGTACGAATAGGCGACGGCGGTGGTGACGTAGGCAGCAGCACGGTTTTGTACAGTGTTGACTGACCGGTCCCATGTTCGCCTAAACATAGAGGAATATAAACTACATTAGGCGTTGAACCCGTTAAATAATTTGATGTTGGTGTAATGTTTGCGTAAACTAAGAATAAATTGTCTAATGGCGAGCCACAACAACCACGGGTATACAGTGTACTAGAATAAAGGAGTAGTGTGCTCACTGCGCACCTGCGGTAACGGGGCCAGGCGAAGCCGTGGATGTCAGCTTGGAATCAGAGCTATACATTGAAATTGACGGTGCGATGCTTGCTGCGCTACAGAGAAAGCGCATATTGCTGTACATGCGAAGAAGAGACGCCGCGAACATGCACAGCGAGCACCGCGGCGTCGAATCAAACGGAAAGGGCGCGAACGCGGTCGCGGACACTACACTGATTTCGATGGTACGACGCCGCTCTTCTTTGAATATGTAGCAACATGCGCTTTCCCTGTGGCACACCAGGCGTTGCACCATCGATTTCAATGTATAGCTCCGTTTCCAAGTTGACATCGGCGGCGTCACGCTCCCGGCGCCGCTGAGCCTACTATACCCTTATATATCTTATATTCCAGTACACTGTACCGCGGGACGGGTTGTTATGATCGGCTTGGAACTGCACCTTTCAAATGTGGGAATCAAGCCCGAGCGCCTTTCCCGTGACGAGATAATCCTCTTTCATCCCCGAGAGAGCATCTGACCTCTACGGAGCAGACGAGGCTGTTATGATCGGCTTGGAACTGCACCTGTCAAATGTGGGAATCAAGCCCGAGCGCCTTTCCCGTGACGAGATAATCCTCTTTCATCCCCGAGAGAGCGTCTGACCTCTACGGAGCAGACGAAAACGGTGAGCTACCAAGAAGGAGGACCCGAGGGAGAGGAGGTCGTCAACTTTACCGCCCGACAGAGGTCTGACACTTCCCCAAGTTCCCCGAAGGAGTCATCGGCAGGTTATGATCTTCCTGGAATCTGTATCTCTCCAATGTGGGAAGCAAGCCCCAGCGCTTTTCCCGTGACGAGATAATCCCCTTCATCCCCGAGAAAGCGTCTCACCTCTACGGAGCAGACGAAAACGGCGAGCTACCAAGAAGGAAGACCCGAGGGAGAGGAGGTCGTCAACTTGACCACCGGAGAGAGGACTTCCCCGAAGGAAACATCGGCCACCACGAGGGGATTTAAGGCCGTCCTGGCCCCCGTGTTAATCAGAACCGCTCGAGACTCGGATAGAGTCAAAACCATGTACCAATGAAGTGAATACAATCTTTTCTATTTTTCATGATCACGATGCCCGCCTTCATCGTCGTCTCCTGATTCCTGCGGTGACGACCCACCTCACCCGGTCGAGATTATATCAGGGTCTACTTTCGTGATGCTGAGCGGTTTTCTGCAGCGGTTCTTGCTTTTCAAGCCGAGACAACAACAAGTGCGCTAAGCTCGGCGCCGAAGAAGTACGTGGGGGTGAAACTTGTGCAGGAAGCGCAAGTTCGGCCTTCGGCGTTTTCCGTGTCGCATATTTGAGCACCACCGAAACGCACAGCTGAGTTTTTGATGTACCACACGTGGAACGCGTGTAAACAAACCAGCAGCCGCTGCTGTTGCCAGCTTCAGCTTTGTAAAATGGTTGTATTTAGCAACGGCTTCTTAATTTCTGATTGGTCGATTTTGTAGGGGCGACGCAGAGTCGCCAGCGACCCGTTTTTCAAGGAAAACCGATGCAGAAACCCTCTCTCCTAAAGAAAACTGATGCCGTGACGGTTACTCGACGGAGCGTTTGACGGCTGTATGAATGAGGCCTAAGATTGACCACGAAAACGCGCAAATGGAACCGACAGGCAGCCAGCCACGCGAGGAGCGCGTCGGTGAACGTGCCGGCACGAGCGCGCGCGAACGCGCTGGCGAACGCGGTGGCAGGTTGCCGAGAAGAAAACCGTCCCCACCGCTGCCAGAAGACGAATACAAAGTGGTATAAAGATCACGAACGGGACAAAACACCTCTAAGCGCACCAGCAAACTGATCACTCAGAGTATTGCGAAGGCAAGCGGAATCCCGATCAGGGAATTTTATACGCACGTCACAATACAGACGCAATGGAATCAAAATGTCGTCATGGCAAGCATGACACTAGAAGAACGGGTGGAAAAGTTGCTATGTGAAAACAGTATCCGCATCCGTGAAGGGTGGGGTCGACGACTTGACGCGGGCACGACGACTCAGGACTCAATTGACGACTCAATTGACGCGGGCACGACGACTCAGGAGCTCTATGAGATCATATCCGCCCGTGGGTACACAACGACGTGGGCAAGAATGCTAGGAAAGAAATCCAACACCGCAATACTATACTTCGAGGGACCACACGTACTGTTTTACGTGAAGGTGGGCAGAGTCTACACCCACTGCCGGCCTTATCGCAAGACGATCCAATTCTGCAGGGCCTGTCATAACTTCAGCCACAGGCAAGACGTGTGCCTCAATCCAGACAGAAACCTCTGTGACAACTGCGGTGTGGAAAAGCCCCAAGGAGACCATAAATGCCAACCAAAGTGCAAGCTGTACGGACTGCCCCACGTGACAGCGAGCAGAGATTGCAAGAAGCGATTGAAGCCAGCGCCCCCACCGCTGCAAATAAGGGAAGCAAGAAATAGGTCGAAGAGCAGACCGCGGGCAAACAGCACCTCGGAAGAGGAGGCGGATGGCAGGTCCAGGTCACTAGCCGCCACCAGCAACAGCAGGAACAGAAGGCGAGCTGAACACTAAGCTTATGAAGTGCCTGGAACACTGAGAGAAACGGCTGCAATTCGGGCAGAGCGCGCGACCTGTCGACCTTGAGGAACGCGTACGTCGAATAATCGAGCAGAATCGTGCGCAGATGATCGACCAGAAGATCGAACAAATGTTTCAGCAGCTAGAGCAGTTTTTGGAGCCAAAGTCTTAGCCAAATTACGAGTGCCATGACTGAGAAGTTCGGAAAGATAAACACAACCATCCTCAAGATGGGACAGGCTATTGATGCCCTCACCAACACGATCAACAACCTAACGGTAACCATCAGGGCTGACGAGACTGATCGGCGCCTCGCCACCCTTGAACAAGAACAACCAAGAAAGAAGCCGTAGCCGAATCAGACCAACGTAGAAGCCACTCCTACACCTCAAAATGGCGAGTAAGAAGGGAAAGGACGAAATTCTCAAAATCTCGCAATGGAACGGTCGATCAATACAACGTAAAAAGCAAAAACTTCTACAATTCACCTGCGTTCATCAACCGGACGTCATTGCCCTACAAGAGATGGAAACCGACAAACTCAAATTCCGCGGCTTTGAGACCCACATAGCCGAGGGGAGAAGAAGGACGGCCATTCTCACGAAGCAGGAGCACACAACGCAACAGCATTACAATAATCACAGAACAGAACATACCCTCGTAGAAGTAATACCGGGAATGAAGACACTCCAGTACCTCGTCATACTAAACGTGTTCAATCCGCCGTCTGAAACCCTAAATGACTTCTATAGGCTGCTCAAGGCCGTCAAAAAGATCACCAAAGGACCGAAATTAATCGTACTTGGCGATTTCAATGCGCCCCACGTCGCCTATGGTTACCACGTCACCAACAAAAAGGGCAACAATGTGCACGACGCAGATCAAAATCACGGCTTGACGCTGTGGAATGACCCCCACATTCCCATCAGGGTGGGAAACGGTGTCTGCAGGGACACCTGCCCCGACCTCACCCTCTCCATCGGCATGCGACAGGTCCAATGGACGAGGTTGGATGAAACCTTGGGGAGCAGTCACATCGTTCGGACAATAAAGGAAAAAAGTCGCAGTTTCGCCCAAAAGGCGAAGCATCGATTGCGATAGCCAATTAGTAGACAGCTATGCCAAGTAATGATAGTAGTTTTATCGGCCGTGTAAAGCACGGTGTCACGCGCGCACAGGCAAACATGAACATATCTCGCTCGATGACCGCGGAAACTCGTGAAAACGCTGGAGTGAGAAAGCGCGCCAGCGGCATCGAGCAAATTGACCTTCGCGCTGGCTCTCGCTTCAACGTGAACCGTCGAAAGCTCACTGCATACGAAGCTACCGGCACTCAGCGCATGCACATTGTACCTACCCATCGCAGATCGCTTCGAAGATGAGGCCCCCGCGGGCGCACACTTCGGCCACATCGCAGATCGCTTTTAAGATACGGTGCCCGCGCAGCACCTCCCTGAGCAGCAGCAGCAAGAGCAGAACGCACCCCCCCCCACCCCCGCACGGTCTCCGTCACCTCCTCTCCGTGCCTCGCGAGCGAACGAAGACCGCGCGCTTCCGGCCGCCTTCCTCTCTCGCGTGCGCGAGATTAGGCTCCGGTTGCCGGCTCACCCTCGCACGCTTTCACTCGCACACTCAGCGTACGGCGCGTGGCGACGGTGCTATCGCTGTTGGACTTTATACGGAACTTCACGGGGAGGACGACGGCGACGGTAAAAGTGTGCTTGGAGTGTCCGTATAATTTATAGCGCAAAATAATACGACACCACAACAACCCTTGAAGACGGGCCAGGCCAAGATCACGGACGGGACCGCGTTCAGGAAACCAGGGATCCCGGACCTGCAAGACATCGAAAACTGGACTAAGCGAATCGTCGAAATTGGGGAGAAGCCCACCAAGACCACCCAACTCAGCGTCGAAAACCCGGAGGTGGTGTAATGAGCGAGTGGAGAGCGTCGGGGTTGAAAATGCGGCGACAAAACACTCCGGAGGAACGGCAGCTCCAAACACCATCGAGTGGCCGACAAAGAAGACGATGTTGGCGGGCGGTGGCTCGAGTGCTCGGACGAGGAAGAAAGTCAACCAGTGAGTGGTGGGCACGAAACCACGGGTGCGAGGAACGAGCAGGAATGAGACAGACTCGAAAGCGGAGAGAAGAGATCGTTTGGAGACGCGGGGCTCGAGGATAGGTGGTGTCGAGGTCAGTGTCGCCGGGGTCCAGTCCAGAACCCGAGAGTCTCGACAGAACCGGGACGACCCATGCTGTCCCTGGAGACATCCGCCGAGCGTAGGCCTCGGCTATTCCTGCTGCACCTGCTGCTGTTGGCGTTCCTGCTCCTGGTGCTGATCCTGAGCTCTTGGTGCTGATCCTGAGCCGCCTTGCGGAGAGCAGAGGTTACCTGGGGGTGACCGGAGGCCTGGGGCGACGCTGGTGAGAGGCGCCAGGGCGGAACCGCGAGCCAAGGAACCAGTACGGGCACCGCTCAGCTGTAGCGGTCGCACTTGGACGGCCTTCGACTCCAACATTCTTGGACTCTGACGGCCGGGGTTGGCTCTACTGTGCGTCCGTGTCGCTCGTATGCGACTGCCCGCCACGCCACTACCGCCGTCAACGCAAGTGCCAGTGCATGCTGTCAAGGCACTGCCCGAGTAACTAAGACTTTCGATGATTGAGTCATCTAGTCATCTGTTTGTTCTAGGCCGAGAGTGGCGTGAACTTCTCGCGTACAATAACGTGGCTAAACGTATTTTTTTGGTGCTTTCTGAGTGCTGTTTAGTATTCCCTTGTTTTCTTTTTCTTTTAATGAATATTAAGTTTGTTTATGGGAAAAAATGGCTTCGTCTTTCCTGAACTGTGGCTCTGCCTGAGTTTAACAACTCGCACTCGAGGAACCTGTCATCACAGTTGGACCCCCACTTGCTCCCCCTGTGGGAGGCGAGGCGGGGCCTGCTTTAAGAGACGGAAGAGGCAGAAAAATCGCAAACTCAGGCTCCGCATCGCTGCCGTTACGAGGCAAGCGGAGGAGTACGCCGAGGACCTAGCCATACAAAACTGGAATCAGGTGTGCGACCGGCTTCAGGGGACCTTGAGCAACCGCCGGACGTGGGTGATCCTAAAGACGCTGCTAGCCAAGACGGAATCGAAGGCCGTCACGAGACAACACATCCAGCGGTTGAATTACAACTTCCTGGGGACGGAGGAAGACGTCCTGTCAGTCGTCGCCGAAAAGTACCTGGACACGCAACACCAACAGCCCCCGGTCACCTTACCAGAGTACACGAGCCAACCCAAACCGGAGCTGGACCACATTTTCACCGAGGCGGAGATCCGCTGCCTCGCAACATGCATCCCTAGTATTTATTTATTAAATATTGCGGACACGTGATCCAACCAGGGAGGGCGACATATGGTACATACAATGAAAATCAGATTGACCAAACAAACAGAACCATAAAATTACAAGAGTAGGAAGTGGATTCAATCATACAATTCCATTCGGTTACAGTTCGCGGGAAAAAAAGAAAACTTGTTTGTTCTTGCAAAGTAACGGGTTAATGCATCATGTCTGCGGTGGCGTGTAGTTCTGGTCGATAACTGCGATAAATGTTCAGATGGGTCAAGGGATAAATTGTTGGTGTGAAGTAATTTAAGGAATTCAAGTCTCTGTTTCTTTCTTCTAAGTTCGACTGGTTCAATGTTATTAATTTCCATAAGCTCGGTGGGGGAATAACATCCGGAAAACTTGGTAAATATAAATCTGACCGCTTTTCTCTGAATTCTCTCAAGACTATTGATATTAGTTTTTCTGTACGGATCCCAAACTATGCGAGCATATTCCAGCTTAGGTCTAATTAGGGAGTTGTAGCATAGCATTTTAACGTTAGATGGGGTTTTCTTGAGTTTGTGTCTCAACAGGCATAGTTTTCTGAAGGCTGAAGCACAAGTGTTTCTTATGTGATCACAAGGGTCACTCCTAGGTATTTATAGCTAGTCACTTCATGAAGAGGTGATGGACCTAACTTATATGTATAAGGCAGGGGTGATTTCTTATGTGTCATTCGCAGTGGTACGCTTTTATCTGTGTTTAGTGTCATTCCCCAGCACCAGCGCCATGCACGAATATTATTTAAACTACAACATAAACTGGTTTGATCATGGAGAGAAACAATAACTTTAAAGAGCACACAATCATCGGCAAATAATCGAATCTGTACACCACCTTCAACCGTGTTAACAGTATCATTATTATATAGAACAAAAAGAAGAGGACCGAGAACACTGCCTTGGGGAACACCCGATGTGACCGGAAGGCAGCCCGATTTTTCGCCCATTTATCTCAACGAATTGTTTCCGGCTAGACAAATAAGCAGAAACCCAAGAGATAAATATCTGAGGGATGCCTGCAATTTAATGTTTTAGAATTATTTATCATGAGGTACCGTATCGAATGCCTTACGGGAGTCAAGGAAAATTCTGTATATTTGTCCGTTCTTGTCAACGGTTGATGCAAAGGAATGAACTACAGTGACCAGCTGTGTGACAGTCGAATACACTCTTCTGAACCCGTGCTGAAAGATAGTTAAAATTGAATGCTTTTCTAGATATGTAGTTATGCTTTGTACTATGATATGTTCGATGAGTTTGAAACATGATGACCTTAAAGAAATAGGATGGTAGTTTTCTACAAGTAGACGGTCTCCCTTTTTATGAATTGGTGCTATTCGGGCGGTTCTCCAATCACTCGGTAATTCAGACGACAATAATGAAGCATGGAATATTATAACAAGAAACTTTGATAAGGTTACATCATATCTACGGAGAAACCAATTAAGGAATACGATCAAGCCCAGTTGAACATTTCGGTTTTAGGTTCAGCACGATAGAGAGTACACCAGCATACGATATAAAATTCACATCAAGTGATTGGTACACTGCGCAGTTACGTGAAGAATCACTGGGGTTCGAGACGACACTGTGAAAAAAAAACACTGTGAGCGAAACTATACTATCACCAAACAAGAATGCCTCGCCATCGTATAATCCATACAAAAGTTTCGCCCCTATTTATATGGCCACCAATTCACAATTGTGACTGACCACCATGCTCTGTGTTGGTTGTCCTCCCTGAAGAATCTGTCCGGACGCCTCGGCCTTTGGGTTCTGCGTTTGCAGGAGTACGACTACACTGTCACATATAGGTCTGGCAGGCAACATCAAGATGCTGACGCTTTATCTCGTTGCCCGCTGTCGCCAAATGCCCCTGTCTCACCTTCCCTCCGTTCGGCACCGCCCAGCCAACCGACCACAACCATGGCCCCGGTAGGGTTCGTGACCTCGGTCGACATTCTGTCCTCAGAAGACCTCGCCTCCCTCTAACGTGCAGATACGTACTGTCGCACAATTATCGACCGGCTCACTGGCTTATCCCGTCCTCCCAACAGCCGCTTAAGACGACAACTGGCACGGTTTAAACTTCATGATGGCTCATTATTGCGGCAAGTTTACCACCCTACCGGTCACCGATGCATCCCAGTCGTCCTTCGCTCACTTCGACTGCAAATTTTACAAGCTTTTCACGACGACGCAACGGCTGGCCACTTAGGATTTCATAAAACCTACGACCGCATTAAGACTCGCTGTTTCTCGCCTGGCCTGTCTACTAGTGTTGCCAAGTACGTCAGTTCGTGTGCGTCATGCCAACATCGAAAACGTTAGACCTCTCTTCCCGCCGGCCCTTTACAACCATTGCCGTGCCCGTCCGTTCCCTTTGAATTCGTGGGCATCGACTTATACGGACCCCTTCCGCTTACACCCGCGGGTCACCGCTGGATTGTCACCGCCGTGGACCATCTCACTCGCTACGCTGAGACGGCAGCTCTTCCTTCTGGTGCGGCCTCTGAGGTAGCCGAGTTTGTCCTGCAAGCCATTATCTTGGGCCACGGTGCACCTCGTATTCTTCTAAGTGACCATGGCAAGACATTTCTTTCCCATGTTCTTGCTGAAGTCCTGCAAGCCTTAAACACCATTCATAAGACCACCTCTGCATACCATCCCCAGACCAATGGTCTTACCGAGCGTTTCCATCGATCTCTGTCCGACATGATCTCCATGTATGTGAAACCCGACCACACAAACTGGGACACTATACTTCCTTTCGTCACGTTTGCATAAAATACTGCCGTTCAACGCACATCAAACTACAGCCCCTTTTTCCTCGTGTACGGCCGTGCACCGTCTTTTGTTTTGGACACCACGTTTCTCTCTACGCCTTCTGTTCCATCCACATCTCTACCAGAGGAGTTCGCCGCCCGCGTCGCCCACTGCCGCGAAATTGCGCGCGCCCACACCGCGACCATTCAGGACAAGAGAAGAGCCCGTTGTGATGCGACCCGTCGTGTCATTTCGTTCCGACCAGGCGACGAAGTGCTCCTGTGGACATCTGTTCGAGTGCCAGGGGTCTGAAAAATTTCTTCACAGGTATCGCGAACCCGAACGGTTCCCAAGCCCGGACTGCCCCCTGTGTGGTGGTTATGCGGACTTCGAGCATGTCCTGTGGGGCTGCGCATTTGCCGGTCCCCCTTTCACCCAAGAGGAAATGATGATGCTTATTAAGGCCCAGGATCAGACCTCTCAAATCCTGGCAGTCCAGAGGGCCCGCGAGAGGGCCATCAGGTTTGACCTGATGGTCCCCGAGTGGGCCTAGCCAGGTGACGTCGAGTTTACTCGCGTCTATTGTGGACCCAATAAAGTTCACTCACTCACTCACTCACTCACTCACTCACTCACAGGTATCGCGGCCCATATACCAGGCTTGAAAGAACATCTGCCGTGAACTATCGTGTAGCTCCTGTTACCTCGGTTACTGACCGCCGTTGCCGCAGCACTGAAATTGTTCACGTCTCTCGCCTGAAGCCGTATCTTCGGCGTTCCGACCCGTTTCTGACTCGCTGCCTTACCGGCCGCTTTCGTGAGGGGGAGGGGGGGAGTTAGTGTGAGCGCTAACTGTGCAGTTCATCATCGTCTTCATGTGTATATACCCATCCTCATAATCATCATCATTTTGTCGGGTTGGTGTTCGTGGGCTGTCTCGCGCGGGGTGACAATAGAAGAGCTCTGCCTTCGTCCCGGGCATCGTCTCACAATATTAAAGTGATGAGCAAGTTCAACCTTCTCTGTAACCATCTATCCATTTATTGTCATTTGGGATATTGGTTTCTTCTTCTCGGCAATGTAATTCCGAAATTTACTTGGATCGTTTGTAATAAAATTAGGCAGAGATGAGTTAAAATAAAAATCCTTTGATCTACGCACGGCAAGTGCAAGCTTGTCTTGTACTTCAGATATTAAGTTTGGCTGTGTACGGGCCTTTTTTCATCTCTTAATTTTACGTTTCATGCGAGCGATGTTGCGATTGATCCATGGTGTTTGCTTGTGAACTTGTATTTTTTTCTTATTTGGTATGAATTTATCAAGCAAAAATGACACATGTCCTTAAAGCCGGTCCAAAGTAAGTTAACATTATTTTCGTCGAAATCAGTTAGACAATTTTGCAAGTAATCAATCACGCATGCGTCGTTCGCGCGAGAATAATCTCAGATGATTTTTTTCGTTTTAGCACAGGAAACAAGCTGTAAGCAAACACAAACAAGATAGTGGTCACCCTTACAAAAATTTTTGTTGAGAATGCATTGAAATATCATTGGTCAATGTTGAGTATCGTATTGAGCATTCGTTGGGAGTTTGTTGGGATATCATTGAGCAAAGTGTTGAGGGCTCTTGAATATTGGCCACTGAAATTTTATTGAAACACAATTGGGCAAGTCGATGTTGAATAGTTGTTGAGTTAGTATTGAAAGCACATTGTGCTTAGACATATCATTGTGTAATTTTTGTTGAATTTCTGTTGGGTTTCCATTGATGCAGTCTTGAAATGCTGTTGTGATTGTTTGTTGACCATTTGTTGAGTGATTATTGACACAGCATTGAAAAGTACATTGTGCGCCTGTTGAGATGGCATTGATATTTCGAAAATTGCCACTGAAATATCATTGATATTTTGTTGGGCTTGTGGCATTTTAGTGCACTTAATTTTGAAATTGCTTTGCTCTTTGCACTTGCATGCCCCGGTTCCTCTTCACATAACTTTCCCTAATCCGAACGGAAGCAAAGGAGCGACTGACATATTTCATGTACCCTAATATGTAATATAGCGTGCACGACACATTATTACAGTATATAAGGCACAACTGTATGAAACCTGAAGACATACGCTATTGCCTACAGTGCTATTAAGTGTAAGGGAGCAGAACTATAGCACACATGCTCAAAAAATGTAGCAAAAGTGTACACATGCCTAGTTAAACTCGCACAATTTTTTCTGGAAGATATACAACACCACCTGCACTTACAGCATAAAAAAGCTTCCTGTGCCTGTACAGCACAGCACAAAGCAGGGTCATGAGAACTGAAAAGTAGAATTAGTGGGTTTAAAACTACGATGATGATGGATGAAATTGATAAATTTTACAAAGTTATCACTCTTATTAGCTACCTAAGGGACTCCTTGAACTTGACCTAAAAAGATGTACAGCAATGTTAAAAACAAACAGAAGATGGAAACCTATAAGCCTTCTTGCAGGAATAAACAATGCAAATAGCCTTATGTGTCACAATTTTACGAGCACTTTGGCAATTTGGTGTATGTACAGACTTGACAAACAGCAGCTCAAACAGAGATGCGAACGCTGAATTAAGATAAGAATACACACGAATGCTCACTCAACTTGAAGTTTAATACAGCAGAAAGAATTATATTTCACAATTACAGCAGAAAAAAAAATATATTTTGTAAAAACAACAGTCAAGTGACTCAAAGGCAGACCTTAAGCATACCCTTGTAACTAACTTTGAACACATGAACTCTTGGCTTGCATGCATAAATACAAAAATGAAGACCACTGGATACCTTACAGTAAAATGCTTCACACACCCAGTAAACACTCAAAGAAGGGTTTACGGCTGCCTGTGAGTAGGCAAAATAACAAGTAAACTAGAAACAAATGACTTCATGTATATATATACAAAACACCTGAATCGTGTTTTTCAGAGGTAAACTTCTAAAACATTTGTGCTGTAAAAGCAGCTTACCTCCCTGGCATAAGTCAAGAACTGCACAGTATTTCAAGACAGTAGAGGCTTGGGCTAGTCGGTGCATACTTGAGAGGGAAACAGCGCAAAAAAACACAAGAAGACAAGAAGGGACAAGAAGCGCCAGTGTATGTCTCCCTTCTTGTCAAGTTTTTTCGCGCTGTTTCCCTCTCGAGTGTGAATAGTATTTAATTTCTTGTGTTACTTTTGGGTGCGGAAGAGTTTCCTGGTGGCATTTTCTAATTTAGTGAGCTCATCAGTGAACTTTTTTTTTGGACTTGAACAAAGCTAATGAAATCATTTCTTTGGGCTTTTTTCACCCTACACAGCAACTAACTGGTACCTTGGTCAATAAAAAGCTAATGCAAGGCTAATAGTTTCAATGATATAATGAAGTGACATAAAATACACAGACAACTGGAGTGACACACAGTAACGCAATTCCCAACAGTGAAATAAATGGTCACCTGCATCATCAAAGAGCCTAGAACGACTCATTATAAAGCATGAGAAAAGGTTTCAATAACTGTACAGCCAGATTGGAGAGCTAGTAAAAAACGCAAATAAATGCACATACAAAACACCATTTACCACACTTGCGCACATAAATATATATAATTCCACCAGCATTTCGCTGCATAAAATATATAAAAGTTGTGACAAAGCAGTAACTGAAAGACGGAAGGAGCTGCACTACCCATGTTGAAAAAAAATATCGAAAGTGACATACATGCACATTTAATCTGACAGAAAACGTCTTTCCAAGCTATATATTACAAAAACTGTACAACAACGTTAAGAACAAACGAGATGAGAAGCTATACCATTCTTGCAGAAATGAATAGCGCAAATAACTTCATGTATCTCAATTTTACGGATACTTTGGTAATTTGGTGTGTGTACATACTTTACAAACAGCTCAAACAAAGATGAGAACGGTGAAATAAGGTAGGAACACACAATAATGCTGACTCAACTAGAAGTTTGTTCGTGACGACAAAGATATTAAGCACACTGGCCAACTTGACAAAGAAATAGCCATGCATGCGTGGCAGACAGCCCGGTGCAACAAAAAAAAGGAACGAAAGACGTGTTTTGTAGTATAAATATGCAGGTAAAAAAAAACAGTGAAAGATCTCCTATAAGTGATACCACCAAACAAGGAGAGCTCTTTTAAATATCCCAACTCTTTCCCATTAAGAGCAACAGATAGCTTATGCATTTGTCTTCTTTGCAATCAATAAATAAGGCTTCCATAATTTCTCTTGTGTTCTGGTCTTTGTGATGAAACAATTGTTCGTTCTACCCCTTACAGCAGAAAACACAATTTTGTTTAATCACAAAGGCCACGCATACATGGTTTCTTATCTTTGTCAAGTTCCAATGTGTTTACAACCTGTCTTCAAGAATAAACTTCTAGTTGAGTCGGCGCTTGTATGTGTTCCTACTTATTTCATTATCCTCGTCTGTGCTGCTGTTTCAAGTATGCATGTACCACTTGGTTAGGCTGATAAACATTCTCACAAGAAAAAGGAACTACCTCCACTCACAAGGTAGCCAATTCTATACAACTAAAAGGCAGAACACATCGAAAGTAAGCCTTCACAGCGTCCATGAAAGTAAGTCTTCACAGCGTCACAGCGTACACCACAGGGCAGAATAAAAAATAGTTAAAAATCCCACTTGACGCAGAGTGGCAACAGAGATGCGAGCTTCCTGGTGAATCAGCCGCAGATCAATGGATGTCTCTTGCGAGAAACGACGTCAAGCTGTTCTTGACGAACGACACGTTAGCACCTGGGCATTTGGTGCATGTGTAACCTGTAGACAAGGGAATGTAGACAGAATTAGATAATGCAAATTAAAAAATCTGTCACACAATATACATAACCACGCACTAAATATTAGTACGCACTACACGGGCAATTAAAAGTTTGCGTCTCTTTCAAGAGGGCCGTCGCGAAAATGAAATGGATCGTTACAGTAAATGTTACCAAAGATACGCACAGCGATGTTTGTTTCACACCGGTGAAATATATTCCCGGCTCTCTCACAACACGAAAGACCATGCTATAGTACACAGCCGATACCAAGCAGCAGTCCGAATCTTCGGGAGCAGCAGGGCAGACCTAAAAATTCGCCGAGAGCAATGCGCGCGCGAGCGTGCTAGTGAGAACCGGCACCGCTTCTTTGAAGCTTAGTATCCGCTGCTGCGTGGCTAAGAACATTCCGCGCGATTTGTGTGCCGCGCGTTGCGTACGCGTCCTGTGCGCATTGCACGCTTGCGTCTGTACAGTGAGCTATCTTCATGAACGTGCCATTCCTCGCCGCGCTAACGGTGCTCGAGTGGGGCGCTTAGCTTGAGGCGCCGATGAGCCGTCTGGCGTTCCTTTCGTTTCTGCAAGCAACGCACATTCGAGTCGGCCCAGCTCAAAGAGGTATCAGAGAACGGCGGCGCGCTTGAGTTATCGCCTATTAAAAGCGTGCAGTACGCCTTAAACGGCAACACGTCACGTTTGATAAATATGCTTACTGCGGTTGGGGAGGCGATGTGTGATAAGGCAAGCCCGTCGGCGGCTTTGCCGACGTCGCCACCACGCCTCTGTTCATTTACGATGTGTATCCGTGTAATCATCGCGCCGATGCAGGACTTATCGGTAGGCTGTTCTCCGCACATACCGAAAAGGCGAAATATATTTTGCAGCACACCGCGACATTAGCCACAACGCAAATAGAGGCGCAGTTAACGACTACGCGAGAAAATGTGCACACTAGCCTTAAGGTATACGATGAGCCACTACAGATGAAGAATATTTTTTTAATATCGCAGTGTCGCTCCAAAGGCGAAGCGTCGATTGCGATAGCAAATTAGTAGATAATATTACGAACATTTCAATCGAAGCAGCGGCGGCAGCAAGCGCTAGCTTCGCGCGCTTTCGCTTCAGGGCATGCGGTTTGCCTGCAGAAAGTGAACGGTGTGCTTAACATCTGACGATCGTCCAAGTGAAAAAAAACAAAAAAACAAAAAACGCGGCTATGTGCTCAAGAAAACGAAATCACTTACCTGTGTGCAGAAGTCAGGCTGCGGCTTTGTTCGCCTTCCTTCCATCATGAATTCTGCCGCGCAACTCATCAAAACTGCCAGGCTCGAACATCACCCGAAGACCAGTAGCTGCGTCAGCAAACGTCTTCAACGGATAAACATCCCACTTATCATCATAGAGCGATTTCACTAAAACTTGCGTCATAATGTCCAAAAACAAAAGAAAAATGCTTCCAACAAAGCGCGCGCGGCACGAACCACCGCACAAGTTCAGACGAGTGACAGAGTCGAAAAGCGGTCACAGCCTCAGTATCGTATTAAGATAATAAAATCGTTCCTACTAAAAGTAACCACTAAAATCCATAAATAATGATTGATAATTTTTGTTCGTAGAGAACATAATAAATTTTGAAGGAAAACTTAATTTGTAGCGTAAAAAATAAGTAAAACGATTAACAAAATTGCGACTACGAAACTGACGGCACACTGGCTACCGTTGCAAAAGACTGCTCACAATAAAGTCACGCACGCACGCACACACTCAAACACTCCTGCTCAAACACTGGTTTGGCGTTTATTGCGTCACCTATGAGTAAAAGTTAATACTATTATCTTTATTTTTATGAACAACAACTTGTTTAAGTAGTTTGCAGCATTTTTGAAGATGACGCGGTAAAAAGTAGGGTATAACGTGGCCGCGTAACTGTTGTTTGATTTCTTTCATTTCTCTTTGGCCTTCGTTTGTTTCACTGAACATAGGAGAGCTGCAGGCTTGGGAGGCTTCCATGACAAGAATTTTATCGCATGCTTCTGCAAGGCGAGTGTCGGGAGCAGCCGCTGAGACAGCGATTAGCTGCGTAATGTTGCGGCTGTTGCTGAATCCGAAACTCTTTCAACGCGCTGTGCTCTCAAAGCGCGTTCGTTGTTTGATATCTAGTACCACGGCCGTTGGATAAAAAAATGTATTATGCTTTCGAGACACAGGGTGTGGCACAGGAAATTCTAAGACCTCTGAAGTGTATGTTTACAGCCTGTGCGCGCTTGCATCCTACGGCTCGCACAGCGCGTCCGATGCTCAAAGGTAGCGTCGTCGCTTGTCGGCGCCTGCCTTATCGCCACCATCCGCGCTGCCGCCGTGTCTACTTTTGGGGAACTCCCCATGCACGCAGTCACCGTGTTTGCAAGTGAATTTCACATTCTTTTGCTCCCTAAAACGTGCGCATTTTGGATCGCACCTATGGCTATGCCATATGTTGTATGTTAAACCGACGATGGCATTTGTACGCCGGCGAGCAAGTCACTCGTGGGCGATCATGAAGATGGTTCAACGTCGCAGTTTCTACGTAGCGTAAACGGCTACGAAAGCGGGCTGGTCCCGGACATAGTACAGTCTAACATGGCGCCTCAAAGCGCGAGCTGTCGCAAGAAGACGAGGAAGTTACATGGGGCGCGCGCGCCGAGCAATCAAAGCGCTGACTGGTTTCGGAACGACAGACGTACGCGTGCGCTCGTGGCCTAAAGGTTAGAGCACCGGGCTGCTGCGCTCGAAGGTCAACGTTCGGTGCCAAAGTCGGTCACACACTGTTTTCTTTTTACGAAAGAAAAGTGACAAGAATGAGGCAAAGATTGCTTCTTAATAAAGTTTTGAAATGTCGCCTTCATATGCGAGTCCTAATTAGTATATGATAAACTCAACTGCTACACAACAAAAAAACAACTACGAAAATCAACACAAATTACTCAATAAATTATTTATTGAGAAGCTCTCAATGGTAATATCATTGTGCAACTGTTGAGCCAACTCAAAGACTTTAGAGACTTTGTTGAAAGTCCGTTGATTCAACAATACCCCAACAATACGTCAACAGAAAATCAACAGTCATTTTTGTACGGGCAGATAGCCCCTGCTCGATCACCACCATGAATTCAGAGAATTTGCGAGCTAAGAAAACAAGATCCAAAACTGAAGATGAAGAACCCTGCACACGTGTCGGCTCAAGAACAACTTGTCTGAGATGATGTGTTAACATGATATCAAAGAGTACATTAATATCCTGACTGTGATGTGGCCCAGGCTGAATGCGCATCCAGTCTACACCGTGAAAATTAAAATCACCCTGTAGAATAATCTTACTGTGTAAATATTTATTCATACAAGACCGTAATTCATGCAAAAATTCAGGAGGGGAGTCAGGAGGTCTGTAGATTGCGAATATAACGAGGGTATAACCCCAAAGAGATACCTTAATGCATAAACATTCCAACGTAAGTATTATGTGCAGAACGACAGCCTCTATCGGATCTTTAATTAGGACCGCCACACCTCCTCCCCTAGAAGACCTATCCACGTGATAAAAACTATAGGAGGGTGGAAAGATGTCTTGGTCATTAATATCCTCGCGAAGCCAAGTTTCGGTAATAACAATAATGCGAGGGTCGTGTTGAAGCAACAGTATTTCTAAGGAATCTGCTTTATTTACAATACTTCTAGCATTATTATTTAATAATCGTAGTTGCTTATTCCTTCAAGGTTCCTTGTTTCACGGCTTTGTTTGCCGAGGGCGACTATCTATACCTGTACCCGTTTGTTTTGCGATTCGTCCCAAAAGAAAATATGCCTGTCTACTTTCAGCTTGTCATGTATAAATGACCCCTTGTTTCTTTGAAGTTTATCGCTTCTTCCACTTTCCCACGGAAGCTTGCGCTTCTTCAAGGTAGATTATGAGTAGTCGTTCATGATGAAAATGCTAGTTCCCTTCAGCTTTTTTTTGCATTTTGCACTTTTTCTTTCTTTTCATACAAATTTTGAAAATACAAAATTACCGGTCGCTTGTCACCTTGCTTTCCTAATCTATGAGTCCGACCGACAGAATCACACTGTACATTGAATTTTTCATTAAATACATCTTTAACAACTTTATCTTTGAGCGCATTTTCTGTCTCATTTGGAATTTCAGGTATCCCATGAATGATCAGATTAGATCGTCGGCTTCGATCCTCAAGCTTTTTAGCCTGGAAGCTGATCAAATGTTCAACAGACTGTAAACTATGGGTATTTGCTACCGGGGTATCTATTGTTTGCGTGATTTGTGTCTGCATTTTGTCAAACGTGCTGGAAAGTTCCAAAACTCGCTTCTCAGTTTTCAAGAAATGCGTCTGCAGTTCTTGTATATCGTTACGAAGAGTAGCCTGCCCTTCTAATAACTGTTCAAGCATCTCGGTCTGTGTAGGGCCGGGATTTACTGCAACATCACCGCAAAGTAGCAATTTACACACGAGACACTGATAAGTCATAGCAAGGCATCGCCGTGGGCATGGCAGGACCACGATAATCGCTACGCAAGGAGCTTGTATCGGAACCAACCTGCACAATGAAGAACAAGACTCCTGTCAGTGTCATGGCAGTTCCTGGTCCGCCGTGCCCACTGAAGGAAAATTCCTGCGGCGCTTCTTTTATACGGGCGATCACCTATGACGTCACAGCGCTGCGCTCAAAAGGGGTCGCTAGGAGCAGGGTTGCGTCTGGTGATGACGATGAGATTTGAGGGGCCATATCACCGCCGATGGTGCATATGCGTACATCGCAGAAACGATGTTCGCCGAGATATTCATGAACAGAAGTTGATACCACGGCGAATCCAAGAAAGCCCTGCACAATGAAGAACTAAGCTCCTGTGAAAGTCATGGCAGTTCCTTGTCCGCCGTGCCTACACAGACATGGGCACGCCGTGCCCACGCCGTTCCCACACGCTATTCTTCTTCCCGTCACAAGGGAAGAATAGCGGGAATCAAGGGCGCGATCTTGTACGCGTTCCAAAATGGAACGGAGGCGTTCCGTTCCATCGAGCCGCACACGATTGGCCAATTTGAACGTCGCGGTTGAAATTGACCAATCGTGTGCGGCTCGATAGAACGGAACGCCTCCGTTCCATTTTGGAACGCGTACAAGATCGCGCCCCAAGACGCTCAGAAAGGACTACGAAGACGACGAGTACGCCCGCTACGCAGACGTTGCAAAGTACAGAGGGGTGGAGGCGCACGCCGTCAGCGTGACGAACGGTAGAGGACAGCAGCTCGAGGCCGCGTCGGTTGACACCCGGGACACGGACTCGGCCGAAGAGACGGCGATCGCCCTCGCGGCTTCCACAGCGAGGGAAAGGAACACGTAGTCGTGATAACGGACTCGCAAGCGGCGTGTAGGCACCAGCAACTTGGAAGGATAAGTGTTCCAGCTTTAGAAATACTCAGAAAGACCAAGGACCTCCCGGACATATACATAGTCTGGACTCCGGGGCACGAGTCCCTGGCGAAGAACGCGGCGGCACATGCCGCAGCCAGAGAACACATTCTCCGGGCTACACGCAGGACCCGGGCGAAGGTGTACCCAGACGATACACCGACATCGTGGCGCATTACAGACTCGGCAGAAGACGGTATCGTCCACCGCACCATAAACTGACGCGAAAGGACGCTGTTGCACGAAGAAGGCTACAGAAAAACACATTTCCGCACGGGACATTGTTCCACGCTATGTATCTCACATGCTATGACATGTATTTGTTCAGAGATGAACTGGCTTCCGTTGTCGGACACCACTGTTACCGGAAAATCCAATCTGCAGAACAGTGCATGAATGCATGCGATGGTTGCTTCTGAAGTAGTAGTGGTCATGGGACATACTTCTGGCCACTTCGAATGAGCGTCGGCTACCACTAAGTATGAAACACCTTTTATGGGACCTGCAAACTCGACGTGCAGGCGTTGCCATGGACGCGTCGGCCAGGACCAAGGATGGAGCGGTGCTTTCACTGGTAAACTGCGGGTCTCAGCACACGTTTGACAAGCGGCAACACATCTATGTCATGTTCGATATTTGGCCACCACACATAGCTTCTCGCCAACTCATTCGTGAGCACCAATCCTGGATGTCCCTCATGCAATTCATCTAGGAGAAATTGCCGAAACTTTTGTGGTACCACAACACGCATTCCTAGCATGGCACAACCTTGATATAAGGAAAGCTCTAGCTTCCTGTAAAATAATGGTTTTAGGTTTGCAGACACGTTAGTCGGCTAGCCTGACAAAATGTGCTGTAATACTTGACGAAAAACTGGATCACGTGCAGTTTCTTATGCAATTTGTTTACTGCAGACAGACATGCTGTCTAAACGCAAAAGCAAACAATTTTCTTCGGTCGCATCCCTGCCAGGTTGCTGAAGTGGAAGGCGCGATAAGCAATCAGCGTCCACATTCTGAGCTGAAGGGCGATACTGCAAAGAAAAAGAATATGCAGAAAGTGTGATTGCCCAGCGCTGAAGTCTGGCGGCTGCTATCGTTGGAATGCCTGTTTTGGGTCCAAATATCGTCTCAAGTGGCTTATGGTCTGTGAGCAACGTAAAATTGCGTGCGTAAACGTAGTAATGAAACTTCTTGACAACAAACACAAGTGCTAATGCCTCTTTCTCTAGTTTGCTATAACCTTGTTCAGCCTTTGTCAGTGTGCGTGAAGCATACGCTATTGGACGAACTTGCCAATGTGAAATGTGCGACAGAACCGCACCTGTTCCATAGGCGGAAGCATCACACGACAGCTGCACTGGCCAATTGGGGTTGTAGTGGGTCAAAATAGGTTTTGACGTTAGCATTTTTTTTACCTGTACTAACGCACTTTGACAAGCGGCATTCCATTCCCAAGCTTCGGTCTTGCGTAAGAGCTTCTTCAGGGGAAACAGTATAGATGACAGATTCGGAACAAACTTTCCATAGTAATTTATGAGCCCTAGCAGCGACTGCTCTTGCTGCTTATCTTTCGGAGTCGGTGCATTCCTGATTGCGATCAACTTTATTATCTGTCGGCCGAACACCGTCTTTCGTGATCACATGACCCAAGTATTGCAGTTCATCGCGAAAGAAATCGCACTTGGAAAGTTTGACACATTCCGCGTTCTGATAGGCGTTTGAGCACTGCTTCGAGGTTAGACAAATGTTCTGCTTCCGTGTGGCCCGTGATCAGTATAGTCATCGAGATAACACGTCACGCCGTTCAGTCCTTTCAGCGCGTTATCCATTATACGCTGAAATATTGCGGGAGCCGACGAAATGCCAAACGGTAGGCGGTTGACCAAAAATAGACCTTTGTGCGTGTTCAGCGTCGGATATTGCTTGGACGTCATCCATTTCGACCTGCTGGTACGCTCTACTTAGGTCTATCTTCGAAAAAAAATTTCCACCTGCAAGTGCGGCAAATAGCTCGTCCGCTTTTGGTAGAGGATACCTTTCGATGTCGAGTACTGGGCCGGTATTTTGTAGCGATGCCTTTAATGTCATAATGCCTTTTCGCGCTTTGTCAGTGGTCAGAGTGACGGTCCGCTCGCGTTATCAACGTTGATATCGTGAGCGGACCGTCGCTCTGACCACTGACAAAGCGCGATAAGCGCGAAAAGGCATTATTACTTTAAAGGCATCGCTACAAAATAGCGGCCCTGGGTTTAGCGTGACTTTGTAGTCACCACATAGTCTGACTGAACCGTCGCGTTTGACCACTGGCACGACAGGCGTAGCATATGGGCTCGTTGTAATGGGTGTAATTATCCCTAGCTCTTGTAGCTTGGTCAATTCGTGTTCGACAGCAGTTTTTAGTGCGAATGGCACACTTCTAGCTTTGAAAAATTAAGGTCTCGCCCCATCCTTGAAAAAGAGAGTAGCCTTTTTTACCTTTTACTGTGCCGAGTTTGTCCTTGAACAGGTCTTGATAGCGGCTTAGCAAGGACTCGAGCTCAGGCGATTTCTCGGAGCTACTGGTCTTCCCCAGCTGCATGTGGTGAAGACCTTGGATTTGCGTCCATTCCAGCTGGAGGTGCTGCAGCCAATTGCGCCCCAGTAGCGGCTGGCCATCCTGGCGTAGCACGTACAGTCGCAATCTTTTTGAGGGTGAACACGGGAACGCGTGGCCTTCTGAGCTCACAGCGCGGTTCAGCGGCGGCAACGAGAAGCATTGCTCATGCGCAGTGTGTCCGGCGTGCGCAAATACTCCCACCGCGCGCATTGCGTCACACAAGCAAGTGCGTGTCGTCTGCTGCATGCGTACCGCAATAAGGTAGCCGTACGGTTCGGGATTGGTGACGATGTTGAACTTCTCATTACGCTCCCCACGATGCATCAATAAACTTGAAAATATATGTAATGTTTGTGTGCGTTCTCAAGATCATTGTTGATCTCTAGCCAGGCCACGCATGCTCATGACACTTGTGGGCGTATTTCAAAAGCGGCTTCCGTCTTTGAGGAGCTTATATATATTCTTGCACATTACCGAATCTGTCAGAGCAGCAACTGAATTTCAGCATGGCCCGCGCTACCGAAGAAGAGAGGTGGAAAATCGTACAATATTCGCTCAAGGGATATTCACAGCGCTCCATCGGTGCTCTCGTGCACAGGCCACTAAAGACCGTCAACAGGATTATTCAGGCATTCAGCAAGGAAGGCCGACTCTGTGATGCCCCACACATGCGTCGACCAAAGGCAACGACGGAGGATGAAGACGCGCTTATGGTAGCTGCTGTCGTTCAGAACCCGTTCCAGTCAGCGAGGCAAGTGCGGGAGCAGCTAGATGTGGACGCTTCCCTTGCTACGGTCCGGAGACGCCTCCGAAGTGCTGGACTGCGAAATTCTGTAGCTGCACGAAAGCCAGTCGTCACTGCTTCGAACAAGAAGTCACGTCTCCAGTTTGCCGAAGCACACGCCTCATGGATGGCAGATGACTGGGGCCGAGTGATCTTCTCGGATGAGTCGACTTTTGCAACTCGCCAAGACAAACGGATGCGAGTTTGGCGGACCAGAGACACACGGTAAGAAACTTTTCTTAATGCACATTTGATTTTGCGAAGGATGGTCAAAAATACAATTTCCATGCAGTTACGAGCCATCCAATGTGCAGGGAGTCGCCGCGAGTGGCTGAAACTGCGTGAACGCGTGGAGCGCGGTGTCAAGGCATGGTCTCGGGCCTCTGCATCGCAAAGAAGGTGTCCTTACATCGCAGCGATACTGCACAGAAATTTTGGACAATGTGTTGATGCCCTACGCCCACAGCGTCTTTCCCGATGCCGACTATGTTTCAACATGACCTGGCGCCGGTTCACACGGCAAAAGTTGTCAAGGAACATATAGAAAATCGCAGAATCAGCATGCTTTCCTGGCCGGCCAAAGGCGCTGACATGAACGTCTGGAAAATATACGGGGGTACATCAAAGCAGCCATGGTGCGAAAACCTGTCCGCCCGACGACTGGGGACGAGCTGTGGGCAGCAGTTCGTCGACAAGAATGGGAGGACCTTCGAACGCATCATGACTTTGTGCCAGCGCTGTGCGCGTCACTGCCCTCTAGGATGGCAGCAGTCGTTTCCGCAAAGGGTTGTATGACAAAATACTAACATCATCAAAGAGAAAATTATTCCTGCTTACTAATACTACTTCTAAACGGATCAATCTTTTGTTGAACTTGCAAAGAATAAAAGTTCGGATGTTTGTGTTCCCTTGCCTGTTCGTTGTACGATAAGAACACAGCAGAAGGAAAACTAAACAAAGTGAAAAGTTGAAGTAATTACAATAACGCCAAGCATAAGAAGCACAACGTTCTGAATTAAAAGCATCAAAATCGTGGTTTTTGTCATAATTTGGTTTCTATTGAGGGGGAAAAACTGCTAGCAGACGACACAAGCGCGCTACGATGACGTAATGCGCACGAAAGGAGCCTACCTTCCCCAGCATGCGCGCAGATATTGTGGCTGCCGTCTGACGGTACTGGTGATATAGAAAGCCACGCGCTCCCGTGTTCACCCTCAAAAAGATTGCGACTGTACAATGGCAGGCTCTGGGTCTGTGCGTTGCACTGGACTGTCACAAATGCTACTCCACAGGGCTTCACACGTTCATTCGTGTACGTTCTTAGGGTAAGGCTTGTCCTGCGAAATTTAGCACTTCGAAAAAGCGAACGGAGCTGTGAGACAGACATAACTGATACAGCGGCTCCTGTATTGCGTTCCATGTTCACTGGTAGGTCGTTAATGGTAACTTTGACCATGATTGGTTTTGCTCTTAGGTGCTTCTGCAGTGGCTTTCACGCTTTGCAAGTTGCTGCGTGGCAGTACCAGGGTACGAACATGTCGCTTATGTTTGCCTGGTGATTCTTTAAACTGTCTGCTCCGACAAGCACGCTTGATGTGGCCCTTTTTTGTTGCAGTGAAAGCATTTGGCATTCATATACTGACAAGAGTTTGCTGTGTGTTTCAATGACCCGCAGCGATAACATGATGCAGAAGTTTGTTCAGTGCTGTTAACTTTGTGCACGTCATATTCTGTCAGTGGCGTTGAGCGCGTAGCAGACGCCCTTTGAATAGCCGCTTCGATAGCTATTGCACGATCGACTGCTGTTTGAAACTTAAGCTGATTGTCTTTTGCAAATAAGTTGCGTTGAATGTCAGCACGAAGCAGCTCACAAACAAATCTGTCCCTTAAGGCTTGATCGAGAAGAGTGCCGAATTCGCAAGTTTGTGCGAGCATCCGCAGCTCGGCGGCATACTGAGCAGTAGGCTCTTGCGGCAATTGCGAGCGGTGATGAAATTTGGCTTTTTCTCCAATAATTTACAGCTTTTGGACGAAGTGGCTTCGCAGTAGCTCTAGAAGTTGCTCAAAAGACTTCTTAGTGGAATCTCCGGAGACGTTAACGACTTCAGTAATGCGTATGTCTTCGGTCCTACCATGCTTATCAACGTATAAGCCTGCTGCTCAACCGGGACCTTGTTAGCCCGTAGAAATGCTTGGAGCCGTTCCTCGTAACTAGTCCAATCGGCGAAAGATTCATCGAATGGTTCTACTTGCCCCAATTGCGACGACATGGCTGCGTTTACTTATCTTCTCGTGGCCGTCTACCAGGGTCCAGGCTGTCTACCAGGGTACCACCCTCGTTCGCAAGACTATGTCGTGTTCCGGGGCTTCCGTGAAGGAAGAAGCAGACTGTACTTGAAACATGCTTTATTGCATGGCGGCAACTTAAAGTGGCAGATGACAGCCAAGGAATACAAAGGACAAAATGCACACCCAGCCTTGAAGCCAGCGATTATATACACATAGTCGGCGAGGGTGATGTGATCGCGATATGGGCCGCGTGACAGCAAGGGAACGCTATCACGCCAGTACAGGTGTACAGATATGCGACAAAAAGTTTATATCTCTCTCACCTATTAGTGCTTCTGTTATTTCCATAAAAGCCCCTCATAGATTTCTGTACTTCTTCATGGTGTCAGAGATCACTGGCTCACTGAAGAAAAAAAAAAGAAAAACTCGAAATATGTCGTATACGAAGGTGCGTCTCGAAAGGTTTTGCATGCTACGCTTGGCGCAGCGGCATTTTCACGCGTTGCCAGCGTCAAGTGCATGTGTCAGGTGCAATTACATACCGATCCAACAAAACCTTGGTTAACATGAGTGCTAATTTCACCTTAACGTCTTCAGTGATGTATTTACAACTGCTCACACGGTTTTATTGAGTTGCATTGCGATATTCTGCCTCTTCCAGTTCTCTTTCTCTAAGATTGTCTCACCCTACGACCTAAAGTCTCGCCAAACATACTTGCTACTCTCAATGTACGGGTACATTAAAAATGCGTGTAAGCGAAGCTTGTGGCAAGAGGACACTGTCGCAGGCGTTCCGCTTCGTTTGAGCTAAACTCAGGGTCGGCGGCTTTTCGTTGACGTTTGGCTTCAACATCGAGCTCTCGCAACTCGGGGTCCGCGGCTCTTCGCTGACGTTTCGCCTGGGCTTCGGAGCCCTCACGCTAGAATCGGACGACAAGCTTCACTTACTCACATTTTCTAGACAGGAGAAGTGCTGGTGATTTTGTCTCTTTGGGTTCCACGTGTGACAAGGGTAGTTCAAGGGCGCGTTACAGCTCCCCGAGCCCACAGGAGTATGTACCATTGAGCTTGGACCCTTTCTGTACTGTCACCAGGATCAGCCCACTTGACAGGGCTATGTGCCATTGAGATTGAACCCTTTCTGCACTAGAGATCGGCCCACATTTCAGTGTGACACCACCACCACCAACGCTGCCGAAAATTGTGAACCTATAAAGCTTCGTTTAAAAATTAAGCCACTTACACGATTGTGAAATCTCATGAAACAGTGGAGCTCTGCAAGCGTGGGTGTATAGCGTGATTCTGCTCCTGGACGCCATGCGGTACGGACGCATAATGGAGGGCTCCTCGAGAGCTGCGATAGCGGCCGATGTTGGCGGTGGTGCCCCGTTCTCAGCGCTGCCCAAGGATTACCGTGCCATCTTGCCTCCGTTACCAACAGGTGAAGGACAAAGGCGCGCAGTTGTATTGCACTGCGACGTCACTGGACGCCCCTATAGAATCGACGACTTACTGAAGCCCTTGAAGGATGCTGGAGTAATTCAGCAGGTAGGGGGCATTATGGAGTGGGTGCAGCAAAATCGTGAACCAGCCCTGCACATTTTGAAACGAACGGCGTGGTTCAGCGGTCGCCATTGCTTCACCGCTGAAACGAATGGCAGCGTGCAGCATCTCGTGAACTGGTTCAGGTGCATACCAAATGTCTGACATGTGGCTGCTGAACTTGAAGACAGATGAGAAAAAGCAAGCGCTGCTAGACGCCGGACCGCTACTGGTGAAGAATCAGCCGTGCCTCATTATTGACCCGGCACGGCAAGAGCTCAGGATCAGGCTACACTGGGTCGCTTTCAACGTCACTTCTGATACCATACGACGAGTCTTTCGAGAGTATGGTGAGGTAAAGGAAATCATCATCGATCGGTGGAAGGCGGAGGACTTTGAACATGCCGAGTCAACCACTCGTCTCGTGCGTCTTTTTCTGCGTGAGAGTGTCACACCAGACCGCGTCCCGCATCATAGGCGTCTTGGTAGCGGCACTGCGCTTGTGGTTGTACCTGGACGTGCGCCGGTATTCCTTCGTTGCTACAATACTGACACATTCGACGTGAATGCCGAGTGCCCAGGTGCGCAGCTTGCCCAGCGTTGGGGCACGAGCAGGCTAATTGTACTCGCTCGTACGCCAGAGTTGCAAGCGCAGGCGGAGATGTGGACCGGAGCGAGATGCTCAGGCACGAAGAGGAAGCGGAGAGCATGGCTGCAGTGGCGGCGTTCACCAGCGACGCGGCCACAGCAGTCGCGTCCACCAGAGACGCAGCCTCGCTAGAGAACACGGCCACAGACGCTCGGGCAGGAGACGCCCCGGTGGCAGGCGCATCGACAGTACAGCACGAAGAAGTTTCAACAGGGCCGCTATTTTGTAGCGATGCCTTTAAAGTAATAATGCCTTTTCGCGCTTATCGCGCTTTGTCAGTGGTCAGAGCGATGGTCCGCTCACGATATCAACGTTGATAACGCCAGCGGACCGTCGCTCCGACCACTGACAAAGCGCGATAAGCGCGAAAAGGCATTATTACTTTAAAGGCATCGCTACAAAATGCCAGCCCAGAACGCACTTCGGAAACAGACTTTTCAAAGCAGCAGCCGCCAACAAGCGTGTGTGGGACTGATAAGAAAATAGATGCACCCAGGACTGCAGCAAGCGAAGCCGTCGCGCCGCTGGGAGACAGTGATTCGACGGACGAAGCTGGGGCGCTATAACGTAAAATGATTCCAAACTGTTTTGATTCCAATTCCGCAATCAGCCCACCACGATTGGCCAAAACATTTTCGGGCCACTCCCAACTTCGCCTGTCTGTCACGCGACGTCACGAAAACCGCGATAGCTCCCCATCTGATATAACGTGTACACACGGATTATGCATGATTAAACCGCACAAAAGAAAAATAATCATTCCTGATTCGACGCCTTTTCACCATTAGCCCTCTGCTATTGGTCCGAAGTTTTTTGGCTACGCCCACTTCGCCTGTCTGTCACGCGACCTCACAAAACCGCGAAAACTCACCACGTCAAAGGGACGAGTACGCGAAAAAATGCATTAATATGCCGAACAAAACTGAAAATTTTTCTGAATAGCCAGAGACTGACCCGGTCCGAAAGGAATAGAAGATGGCTGCCCGCCGATCGCTCAGGTCCTCGCTACTCGCACCTGCCGGTGAGCATGTATATATTTGCGCATGATAAACCTTTTTGCGTGGCAGTAAAACGTTATGGAGCCCTTTCGGCACGCATACGACATCGCTCTGCGAACTCTTCCTTGCTGAGGATCCGTTTTAGCGGCATTCTTATCCTTCCGTTGCATGCCGCCACGATTTTCGACCAGCCACCGCAAGCAAAGTAAAGCGAAGTGGACCAATCGGAGAAGCCGGCACCACCCTCTTCACGCGGTTATCTAATTTCACTGTGCTGGCTCGACCCTATCGAAACCCTCTCCACTATAGAGCGTGCTCCTCGCCTTTTGTCAGCCAATTTGATAAGAAAAACCGCTGAGTGTAGACAATGTTATTGGTTTTGAAAGCGAACAAAGGTGACCTCCTATAAACGAGGAGAGTGTTCGATTGGGTTGTTCAGACAACGCTGCGGGTCACCGCCCGATGCTTGCGTCGGTGGTTACGTAAATTTGACGTCAGGAGTTTGGAATCAAAACAGTTTGGAATCATTTTACGTTATAGCGCCCCTGCAATGGACGCCGAGGCAACACCTGCGAAGCGCCGAATCAACGAAGCAGGCAAGACGTCACAAGACACGCGGCTGCGAGCAATGAAGAGGCGCGAGAACGTGCCCGGAACCAAGAAGCCTCGTGTAGCCAGCCAACAGCGGTCGCCGTCGCTTACACGGCGGCAAGTCGACGCCCTGAACGTCGACTGGACTGTGGGATACTATACGGCAAGGAACGCCGTAGGCATGGTCTGGTATCACTCACCAATGTGGAGTACTTAGAGAGGTCGATAAAAATTGCAACACTTAACGTCCGTGGGCTTAGTGCCACGAGGCGGCAAAACCAACTTTAAACGCCTCGTAACGGAGCACGACCTCGATATTGTAGCCATTCAGGAGACCAAAGTGGAGGGAGAGGACCAGTGTCACAAAAGAGCGCGTAATCCAAGCGCGCGCCGCGTGTCACGCAAGCCAGCGAAAGAACACGCCGGCCCAGCGGCAACTTCAACAGAGGGGGAGAGCGCATACGCCTCAAGCAACAACGCTAACAACGGCGCCGAAACGTCTGGAAGAGATTCGACGGAGCGACGTTAACCGGAGAGAGAGAGAGAGGACACGCGCGCGCCGAGACACCATCTCACCCGGCGAGTCGAGAGAGATAACTACAGCGTGAGCGCGCGCGCCAACAGCATGAGTCATCATCACCCCCCCCCCCCCCCCCCCCTTCCTCGAGAAGGTTCTGACAGCAGCGGTCGAAGGTACCAGAAAAGACTCGAAGTTTCCCAAGCTTTGGCCGTGCTACGGAATCACAACTTCGATCGAATGTTCGAGAAGGACCGTCGACGGCTATATAAACGCCGTGCGAGCATTGTCAGTTCGGAGTCCAGTGAGGAATTCAGGAGTTGAGTCCGCACCGTGAAGTGATGTAACGTGAAGACCAAGCGTCTGCGGAAGAAGGGGATTCCCCGGCAAGCTAGTCGACGAGTTCATCGAGCGTCTGCATTTCCGGAAGAAGTTCTTTCTTCGAGATTTGCCCCCAAGTTACGCCGAGATCGCCCGACTCCAAGACCAACCAGCACGGTGAATACGATTGGACACTTAGTGTTCCTATTTATTTTGTGTATTACGCGTTGGACTCTTAGTGCTTGTCGTTATTTTCTTGTGGTTGTTAATACCCATCTGATTTGTATTTTGTTGTGTCTAGCCTAAGTGTGCAATTGTGTGTGTAACTGCCTTGTGTGAAGAATATATTTTGTTGTGTTTCGACAACTCTGGGCTCTGACTCGGTCTTTGGACAGCAACCGGCGTTCGCTGGCGCACCAGAGGGCCCACTCTTAATTGTCCTTGCTTTCGTGGGATTATTTTCGGAAGCTGATAAGTCGGCTTTGGAATTTAGTCCGACGTCTGCGCCTCGTTCACCGGGGTCTGTGACAACCAGACGGAGCGTATGGTGCGTCCTTTTGCGAGACGCTATGAAGTTTGTGTTGTCCATGCGGTAGGTTTGTCTTCAGGGTGCATTTTGTTAATTCGGCAGAGCCTTGGAGCTGTACTGCAGTCGGTGAATACCTGTGAGTCAGGCCGTTTCATTGTATGTGACTTTTCATTGTTATCAGAAAAATTGGCGTGTAATTTGTCTGCACGCACCAACTAAGGCTCAAGAGCGAAGGGAATTTTTTGAAGAAATTGAGACGTACTTGAAGTGTGAGCGCAGACTAATTTTAGCGGGAGATTTCAATTGTGTCTGTGCGGGTCGTGACAAAACCAGTGGGAAGAAACACAATGATGCGAGTACTGCCGTTTTAAGAGATATGATCGCAGAATTTCATCTAGAAGACGTGGGTGAATGTCTTTGCGGCGGAAAATCAGTCATCTTTACTCACTTTCTGGGTACGAGCCATGCTAGACTTGACAGAGTGTACGTGTCAGCCGAGTTTATTCCTTCGTGTCGGGATTACAGAGTCACACCTGTTGCGTTTGGTGATCATTGTTTGGTTTCTTTCTGTGTTGGAAAACAAAGAAGGAATAACAAAATATTTTCTTGGGATCTCTGGAAATTCAATGCAAACTAGCTCAAAGATGACGAGTTCTGTAAGCAGTTTTTCAAGGCTATAGATAAAATAACATCTCAAACTTAGATAGCTGGGAACATACATGGGAAGTTTGTAAGCAAACAATTAAATTAAAAGCACTTTAAAGGACTAGTGTTTGAGACACGCGGAAAAAGAAATTTAGTCCCGTCTTAGATGGAATGTGCAGCAATTATTGGAAGCGGAAAGTACACAACCCGGTTACTTCTCCGAAGACATAAAAAGCATAAAGCAAAAACTTGAGCTGATAGACCAAGAGCAATACAAGGGAGCATTGATTCGTGCCAGAGCGGAGAACTTGTGTACAAGTGAAATGCCAACAAAACGTGCCTTGGGAGTCGAAAAGAAGTATACTTCACAAAATGAAATAACAGAAATAGAACATAATGGGTCATTGCTTCCAACACGGAAAAAAAGCAAGTTCTTTTTTCGAATATTACAAATTATTTTCTCGTGGTCAAGTTGACGCTGATCGATTCAGAAATGACTTCGTTTCATTGATGCCAAAATTAGACGACGAAACCAAGGAAATATTAGAAGTACTCATAACAGTAGAGGAGGTTAAGAAGGCGATTGATCGTTTAAATAATGGCAATCACCGGGGCCGGATGGCTTAGGCGCTGCATTGTACAAAGCGTTTAAGGGGGTTATCGCACCTGTTTTGACTGAAATATACAACGAGGCTTATGAGAAAAAACATCTTCCGCCGTGCTTTCTGTCAGCGCACATGGTCTTAATACCAAAAACTGAAGACCCAATCAAATTACGTGATGTTACATCGTATAGACCCATTAGTCTGACAAACATAGACTGTAAAATATTAATGAAAGTATTGACTAACAGGTTGCAGACAGTAATGAAAGATTTAGTCGGTCCGCACCAAACATGCGGAATAAAAGGAAGGACAATTATGACAAACATACACATAGCGCGATCAATCCTTGAATGCTGTGACGCAATGCGACTCAGTGTCACCATGCTGCAAGTTGACCTTGAGAAGGCATTCGACCGCGGGCCGCACGACTTGCGTCTATCTATACTTGATTATGTGAATGTAGGCAATGTGATGAGCGAAGGTGTGCGGATGGCTTACGCCGATGTACGACGAGGCTGATAATAAACAAATCAGTAGGAGAGTGCATACCAGTACAGTGCTCAGTAAGACAAGGGTGCTGGTTATCACCGCTTCTCCTTTGTATATATATGGAACCTTTTTGTCTAAGCGTAATTAGGAACGACGCGATACGAGGATTCAACTTATATAAAGCCGAGGTCAGCCTTCTTGCTTACGCTGATGACATTGCAGTTTTCTGTGTTGATCATGAAAGTGTAATGCTTACTGTCAATGCGGCAAAAAGTTTTTGTCAGGCAAGTGGTAGTGCAGTAAACTGGGACAAGTACCTTGGGTTTTGGCACGGGGAATGGGACGTCGCTCCCAGGGTGTTTATGAACATTAAATTGCAAGAAACACCGACAAAATACTTAGGTGTGCCCCTGCAGTACTACTGTGACAGCGAACCTTATTGGAAGAAATAAACAGAAGCGTTGCGTGAAAAAGCACAAAAATGGAAAGGCTTGGATAAGTCCATTTTCACACGGGCCACGACTTGCAACACATTTCTCGTAAGCAAGCTATTGTATGTAGTGCAAGTCTTTCATTGCAGCAGGTTAAATGTACAAAAAATGCACAGAGTGTTCGCGGTCTTTATTTGGAGCGCTGTATGGAGAAAAACGAGCCGTACAAATCTGTTTAAAAGACCGCGTATGGTGGGCTTGGTTTAGCGCATCTTTATGTAAGACAACTCGTCAGCCGATTTGTTTTTCTCCGAGATGTAGATGACACGTTTCTCCGAACTATGATTCAACTAAGGCTGGGTAAAGTGCTACCGGAATTTGTTGTGTCTTCGGTGTGTGAGGAACGACCAGTACGGGGATATCTAAAAGAAGTAGTTTCGTCTTTCCGTTTCTTATCGGTGCGCTTTTCTTTGTAATACTTGACCGAGGTGTCACGTAAGAAACTGTACAAATACCTCATTCATGTGTTATTTCCTGTGCCATTGTACCGTGAATTATACTGTGTAGGCCCAGGAAAAGATGTTTTGAAACGCGTTAAAGAATGCTCGTTGCGCAAGGGGTTAAACCTCTTTTTTAAACCTGCACACAGGAACCTTACCCGTTAAAACATGGTTAGAAGTTAGGGAATAATTTGTTCCGTAGGGTACCAACTGTTTATTATGTCAAAAACCAGAGACCATTGAACACGTGTTTTTAGATTGCTGGAGCGGGGTGTTCTGGGACATCTTACAGAGAACTCAGAAAAAAGAGTTGCCGTTAAATCCGCATGGAATTCGTTATCTCACGGTTGAAAATACGATGACGTGCCTTTTTATCTTGTTATGCTCCTGGGCGTGCACAGCATATGGCGAACGCGGACGGCTGCATACAATGCAGATATTGATGCAGACCCGTTCGCGAACATTGTTGCGAATCTGTGTCCCATTTTATCGAAGTTCAGAAGGTGCAGACGTTTGTACCGGAGTGGGTTCCAATATTGGAACTTTTGTTGCACATGCCGAAATACTGATGACGTGTAGTCAGCAAACAGCTGACGGTTCACCGATATATGATTCTGTCATTCTGTTCTTCTGCGCTCGTAAGATCTGTGACATGCGAGACAATAAAGAAACAAAAAAGGTGTGTATAGCCTAGTGGGTATGACGTCGCCTTCGGCCCATGAGTAACCGGGTTCAAATCCCTCCCCTTCAAGAAAGTTTATATTGTTTTTTTTCTTTCTCTTTCGCTCTTATTTTCTCTTTCTCTCGCCCATAGCAAGTTGTGTTACAATCATCGGTACAATGCAAGCATATGGTCCCCATAAATGCATGTTCTGCAAGCGTGGGTGTATAACGCAGTGGTTGTGATGCTCGCCTTCGAACCGTGGGTATCCGGGCTCGAATCCCGCCTCAACAAGAAAGTTCATTTTGTTTTGTTTATTTCTATCGCTCACTGTTTGTCTCTCTTTCTCTCTACATCTCCTCTCTCGCCACTCTCCAGCCACCTGTGGCTGGCCCTGAGCAACGCTCGGCACGGTTCAACCTCGGTCTTAAACAGCTCCGCTGTTAAAACGAAAAGCAGTAGCCTTTGGGAAAGAAATGAAAAGTGCTGGTGTCAATAAAGCAAAAATTCAGTGTAGTTGTTCAAAATGGGCAAAAACAGCTCCTGAAGCAACATAACGGAACCAGGGCCCGTATTCATAAAAACGTCTGACGTTAGTGAATCTGATAAGAACAAAACTATGCAATAGTGACAGCAAACATATAGTTAAAAGGAAAATAAGGTCTAAAGTTCTAAAAAAGTTAACGAAAGAAATGCGGGGGAACCCATCGCACGATGGCTGTCGATGGTAATGCGTTATCATTGAATCACAATATAGTCATACAACGTATTACCACCGGCTAAACGAGTTTTATATGAGGCGTGTACAGCAGCGAGACTCCTCTTTCGCACCTTCCTAAGAACACTCGGCGCCATCTAGCGCCGCCGCCGCGAAGCCTGGAGTGGCATCCGAAATGCATGGCGCACCGATGCGTGCGAACGCTGAGAAAGGCGTCATGCGACAACCGGGCTCCTCTCTCGCGCTTTTTCTTCTTCTTCTTTCTGGGGTTTTACGTGCCAAAGCCAGTTCTCCTGGACACGCTGCGCCATCTAGTGGCGCCGCCGAGAAGTCCGCGCGTGGCCTCCGAGACTAGAAACGTGGCGCACCGGTGCCTCTGAACGCTGAAAATGGTTGCCTCGCTTGTCGCGCACTCACTAGCACATAGGCAGTGGCCCAAGTTGGCGAGTCATTCATTGAAGAGCGGGACACACACATCGCATTCATGGTGCAGCTCGCATAAATTATTTGCGGGAAAGGCGCTAATTGAAAGAAAAAATGGAGGACGCTTAAGCTTCTCCTTTAAGAGTGGAACGCGATAGCGTTATCGGGCCCCGTTCGCATCGCATTTTTCTTTATGAGTAGGCTTCACTGCAGCACGCAACGTGGGAAAGCTATAGCTTACAAAGACCAAGCTTACACTGATTTCCTTAAAGTCGGTTTCACGTTTAAGCACAAATGCATTGCTTGGAAGACATTTCTACAGGGGCAATATAATCCGTCTTATATCAAAATGTGAAGGCCATAGGAGCTTTTATTATTTTAGTGTTTGCTCTTGCCCCGAGGCGCGCGTGTTTCCAAAACGCATTAGGCAGGCTAAGTCCCAGGTTGACCTGCCGAGGAGGCGAGCGCCATCTGGATGATGTTTTTGCAAGTAAGCTACCCGGGCGCATCGCTGTTCTATAATAGAAATGCTGGAAAGGGGGTTTGTGTGTGAGTTTCCTCGTAACAGAATTATGCTTTCTCGTACATTCTCTTTCTTCCCTCTTTCTTTCACTCTTCCCCTTCCCTCAACGCAGAGTTGGCTAGAGCAATGTACCTCAGGCCGACCTCTCTGCATTTCGATTTATTAAACTTCTCTCTCTCTCTCTCTCTCTCTCAAATTACATTCCGACGCAATCATGTCTGCAGATTGTGGTTAAGTCGTACTTTACGATTTTTCTGACGGATTTTACTTTGAGAAATTCAATTAGTTCACTAACAATTCCGCGTCACACGGAGGACCTGCGTGGTCAGGATGGTTTGGGATGATTTTCTCAGCAGAGGAGCAGCCGACACCGGATTTCCTGCGACACGGGGCCCTTAACGCTATTGCGTTAAAAACGTCACATACCCAGCTTATTTATGGCGCAGCCTGCAAATGCGTCGGGTTGCTGTTCTTGAGGAACCCTTGTGACGTGGGTTCGATTCCGCTCAGCATGGGATAAATTTAAGAGATTTTTTTCATCATCACTGGGCGACACATTTTAGTGGCACATCCCTGGTGACCCAAGTTGACGTCAAAAACGTTCACTGAAGAGCGACACACACCAACTGACACATACCCAGGGAGCCAAGTTGGCATCAAAGAGGTTCATTGAAGACCGGCACAAACCGATTGGCGCATACCCAATACTCCAAGTCGTCGTCAAAGAGTTTCTTCGAACAGCGGCACCTACCCAGTCCCGCGTCTATAGTGACCCCTGTCGGCGGGAAAGAGGTTCGTTGGAGAGCGGCACGTATGTACACATTGCCACATAGGCGGTGACCTAAGCTAGGCAAAGGTTGGGTTCGAACCTTGTTACCTCAGCACAGCAGCCGATGCGCTACCCATTCGACCACTGACTACCCAGGGACCCAGGTAGGCGGGAAAATGATTAGATGCAAACATACAAACGTGCCTAGGTACAAAGATACAAACATAGACAGATAGATAGACCCCGGAAAGTGCATGAAGTACCCAAAAAATGCGAACGCATTAAAAAGCTTTGTGGATGCGGCCCCGGATGTGACTACGCTTTGTGCGTCTCTTTTCTCAACGTCTCATATTTTACACGCGCTGTTTAGAGTGTGCTATAATACGGTCGAGTGGGACGAGCGGCTGTTGCGGCGCATGCTTTGCAGTGAGGCGCCCGACGTGGAAAAATACTGTGGCGGCGCTGCGATCGAAGTGGATTGGGCCACATCAAGCTCTCATACCAACGCGCGATACTGCTCGGCAGGGTCATTCGTGCTACTGCGCGCTTTGGTATTTGCGATCAGACCACTGGAATTGTGTTCATAATTGCATATGACATGTATTTATGCCTTAAGAATAAATGCCTTTTTTTCTCTTTATTTTATTTTGTAATGCCGATCGGTGATTGCGCGTGCATGCGGACGCAGTGTCGGCTTTCACTCTACTATATTATTGTACGGTTCCCTTTGGAGAACAATATTTTTCTCGTTCTTCAAGTAAGTAAGTAACTAACTACTTTATTTACAGTAAGCAATTTACAAAGCTCACTGCAGGGGCTAAAGGCAATCAAGCCTGACAAAGGTCCCTGTCCCTGGGCAGTTCGTGGCGGTTCACACGCTTCGAGCTCAACACAGTAAAAAAAAAAAAAATGCAGTACATCAGTTTCAGGAAAATGGACAACTAGCAACATGCAAGAGTACACATAACAAATCACATAAACAAGAGAAGAAGTTTACATAACATCTTTAAATAATTGTACAGAAGAGGTCGCGCACGCCAAAATACAGAGCTACACAAAATAAATTTAAAAAATTGGAAACGTAGAATGCATGAGGATGTAATGAAATTACATTATACATGAAAACACTCAGAATACTAATTCGTGAATGATTTAAGCATTGGTCGAGGCATGAAAATCCACAAGTCAATGTTGATACTGTATACATGTGGTAAATAATAAGTTCTTTGGCTTGTTTTAAAGGCAGCACTACTAGCTTTAAAGTTGAATCTGTCTGCAAGGATATTCAAAACACGATGTGTCTGGTACGCAGCACTTTGTTTTCTATAATTAGTTCTTACTTTAGGTGCTCGTTTCCTTCGTTCTCGTAAACAGTAGTACTGTTTTTCGATGCGGCTTTGTTCATATTGTTTATTTTGTTGAATTACTTGCAGCAATAAAATAGTACAAATGATCCACCCTGAGCATGGAATGTTCTATGAACAGGGGAGCAGTTGGGCAGGTCTTGTAATTTTCCCCTGTACTTTTCGAAACAGCGCAATATTTTCTTTTGCATAGTAGTAAGTCTATGGTAATTTATTTGCGATGTCGTTCCCGAGACTAATATCCCATAAGTTACCTTAGAATGAAAGATTGCATAGAGTACATATTTAGTTTTAACCTTAGTGGGATTAAGTGTATTGTTTTGTGAAAACAACCAACTATTCGCGCTAATGCGGTAATCAGGTGATTTACATGTGTGTTCCAGTTTAATTCCTCCTAAACCACACACCAAGAAATTTTTGTTCCCTGACATGTGTAATACAATTTCCTTCAAATGTCACACATATTTTACTTATAGGCTTGTTTATAGGTCGGAATATGATATAGGTTGTTTCTTTTTGGCATTTAAGCGTAGCTTATT
Organism: Dermacentor silvarum; assembly: GCF_013339745.2. NCBI lineage: Eukaryota > Metazoa > Arthropoda > Arachnida > Ixodida > Ixodidae > Dermacentor > Dermacentor silvarum. The sequence goes on along the minus strand of NC_051154.1, from coordinate 262,824,839 downwards.
TTGCCTTAACCATTTTGAAAGATGCCTTAAATAGTTATTTACATTGCCTTCAAGTGATATTAAATTGTTTGATGAAAAGAAAACGTTTGTATCATCAGCGTACATAATAACTTCAGGGTAATCAGGAATTTCTACAATATCATTTATATAAGCAAGTAACAATAGTGGCCCCAGTATGGAACCTTGGGGGACTCCTTGGTTTAACTTTATCTTTGTGGACATTGTGCTATTAATTTGCACGAATTGATAACGATCTTCAAGGTAACTTTTGAAGAGTTGAAGTGCGACTTGATGCACGCCATACCTCGACAATTTATGAATTAAGAGTCGGAATTGTATGGAGTCAAGTGCTTTTTGAAGATCCAGAAAGAGCCCAAGAGTATATTTTTTCTTTTCCATATGTTAGATTATCTTATCTTTGATATACAATAGAGCTTGTTCCGTTGACTTATTTTCTTGAAACCCATATCGACTCTTTGTTATTATTTGATAATTATCAAAAAAGGATGCAAGTCTATCGTAAATTACTCCTTCAAATATTTTTGATATTGTTGGAAGCACAGATATTGGTCGATAGTTTGCTACAGTATTGATATCACCACCTTTATGTACTGCAGTGACTTTTGTCACCTTTAACTGTTCCGGAAACACACCTGCAGTGAGGGTGAGGTTAATAATATAGGCCAATACATCACATATCAATGGTAATATTAATTTCAACTCAGTAGAGCCTATTTTATCAATCCCTGATGCAACATTATTTTTAAGTTTTCTGATTAATATTTCTACTTCAACCTGATCCGTGGGTACCAAAAAAACTAGAATTGGCACAATAGACTTATCAGCAGTTGGGGCATTTTACGTACTTCCATCGGTTGCAACATAGGAGCTCGCGTTTACAAAGTGTTCGTCAATGACATGGACCAACCTTTCGCCGCTGAGGGTTTCGTCATTGATTATTAGGTCCTGTGTCCTATGACAGCCTTTATTCCTGTTCGTAAGGTCATTTATGACTTCCCATAATTTCCTCTGATCATTGTAAATTTTTTCAAATAATTTTTCATAGTAGTTCATTTTAGCCTTCCTTATGTCTGAAGTTAAAACATTTCTATATGTCTTGTATATAGTGAACGCATCTGTCTCTCTCGAGTGGATGGAATCGTGGTACAACTTATTCTTTATTTGAATGCACCGGTAAAGATCAGAATTTATCCAAGGCTTTCTGCACTTTTATTTCCATCACGCGAGAACTTATGAAGTGGAAATGCTGCGTCATAACTAGCACGCAGCAGCTTTAGGAAGGTGTTAAAAGCTTCATCAGGGTTACCTTGCCTAGAAACAGTGCTCCAATCTAGGTTCTAAATTAAGTGAAAAAAATGTTACCGAGTTTTGCTATTTTTAGTTCGATGAAGAAATGTCTGGATTTTCGGCATGCAGAGGTGAGGAGTAGATGATGCCGGAAAGATCATGGGCATATGATCACATATGTCATACGAAAAAAAATCCGGTTCTAATGTTCTGCGAATTTAAATTTGAATCACATATATCAAGCAGAGCAGCGCTTACTGATGTAATCCTAGTAGGTATTGTTATAAAATGTGCACTTCCATATGTAAGCAAAAGCGTTTCAAAATCTTTTGCGGATCATTGGAGCGTAGGTCAATATTTATATCGCCAATAATTGTGCAAGGAGTATTCCAGAGAACAGTTGACGATAGCACAACATCCAAGAACTGAATTTTTTTTTTGTGGCCACGTCGTGGGCTATATACACCGACTACTAAAAATGGTCCAATACACATGGTCTTGCATTCAAAATCATCATTTATGACATAATATTTATCAAGCAGTTCACAAGAAAGCGCATCCTTAAAATAAATAGCAAGGCCTCCACGTTTTTGCTGTTCACGACAAAGGATTTCATTTCGATAACCTGGAAAGAACGGTGCATCTTCTTTATAAGTAATCCATGTCTCTAAGAAAACCAGCACATCAAACCCAATTGATATAGACCATAGAAAAACAGCAATGTCATCGACTTTTCTTTTAATGGTTCGGCAATTTATATGTAATGTAGAAAACAAGTTCTTGCTGGAGTGGAATTCACTGTTAAAGTGTGCAGCATTATAATGCTTGCGGTTATTAACAAGATCAGTCATAATAAACCGTTTTCAATTTTGTATTTCACATTGCATGTTCGATTCCCAATTGTAGTCAGGCTTGCCTCATCCTCAATGTGTATTACTCGTGAACCTTCATCTTTGCGTGCTAGCACTTTGCCGCCAGATGTCCAGACAAATTTCCAGCCAGTTTCTTTCTTTTATTGCGATGGCAATTATATGGACTCTCCAAGCGGATTTCTGCCGTCGGCGTCGCCGTGAGGTTCCGTATGACGTCCAACGGCGATGAAATCATGGCCGCGCACCGTATGCTGCATGTGCGAATGAAAGCGCGCATTCACGAGTGAACGCACGGTGGAGAGCAAACTCGCGTTCTTCGCCGTGCTCCCTGAAGGGCTGCAGAATTAAGCGTCTCTTTCCTCATTTAGAATCACCATATATATATATATATATATATATATATATAAGCAAACGCGACTTATTCCGTCGCGCGAAATGCCGTGGGGGGACGGGAGGGAGGGAGGGGAGGCGACGATTAGCTGCGGCACCAAATGCGTATTTATATGAAACGTTGCGAGGCGAGAAGGTGGTAAAGACTTCCGACGCTGCTCGACGAGTGTCCCGTTCTGATCTCGTCGAAAACTTCCGAGCCGCCCCCAGAGGCACCGGCAACAGTCACCAACGCCGCGCGCGCTCGGTGCGAACGCGGGCAAAACGCCGACGGCGTCGACAACAGTTCTGCGCGTTGCTGGTGCTTCTGCATGTCTAAGTTTTTACAGCTGATAAAACTACTATCCTTACTCCGTATTGCTCTCTACTAAGATGCTATCGCCATTGATGCTTCGCCTTTCGGGTGAAACTGCGACATTTTTTCTGTATTATCGCTGCAAGCAAAGCCTTGCCCCTCTAGTCAAATGCTCATTTACAAAAATGGAGATTTTCTTTTTATCCTCGAACACAGAACTATCAAGCCTTGTCGTTCTACACTTTGCCAGAACATCGTCGCGTTTTGTTCTTTTGACAAAACGCACGATTATTTTCTGCACACCTGGTTTAGGAGTGTGAATCCAGTGGCATGTGTCGATGTCAGCCAGATCAATTGTCGTGCCGACAGCTTCCCCTATCTTTGTTACAACAGCCACTGGATCATTTCCCACCGGGGCACCTTTTATCTCAAGATTATTTAGGCGCTGATACTGCTCCAGCACATCGCATTTTTGCGAGTTTCTCATTTTCTGCTTTTAGTTCCATGTTTTTTTCTGATAAGCTCTTGCATTTCGACTCGCATTTATATAATATCAGTGGCTGCATCTTTCTCCTCCCTGTAAGTATCAGAGCAAAATTTTATGCTGTCTTTAATTCCCTCATCTCAATTCTGAAATCACGCTTGAAGTTTTCAAACGCTTTCGACAGCTCTTTAAGATTTTTTACCTGCAGTTGCGTCCTTCTCTGCATATTTTCCGGCATTCTTTGCGGAGTCTTTCCCCATTAGCAAAGTAAATACACTTCTCGCAAAACAAATACACTTCACACTGTGTTCGGCAGCAGTGCACAAGAAAAGGAGCAAATTTAAAATCAAGTAACACTAATTCTCACCTTCAAAAGCAGAAGGTGTGTTACGATTTGTACGGTCTGTGCACCGCCGCCAAACTGCGTGGCCCACTCGGTGAAGCCGTCCTTTTATGCGTTTTCCACGGCCAGCTGGCGTTGCGGCCACGTGAAGATCCAAGCGCCGGCCCAGGACCACGGTGACCAAACTTGCAACGGAGCGTCCGTCCACGAAGTTGATAAGGGCGGTTTCTGTGAGCCGAGCTAAGGACAACGAGCTGCAAAAGCAGATGGTGTGTTACGATTTGTACGGTCTGTGCACCAACACCGAACTGCTGCGAGCAGCATGTATCTCTCGTGTGTATTGTTGTGAATATAGTTTTCCATCGGTAGGTCTTGCGAAACGCAGACGGAGAAACATATGTAACCTTTCTGCTTGCCGCTTCAAACAAATAAAACATATCTGCCCCATCCGGCGCCTTGTACTCAGATTTACGGGAAGTATTGTTATCGAAAAACAAAAACTGCAGCGCAACATTCCATTCAAGTTTCCGCCTTCCTCGCGTAACAGAATGCGGAGTAATTGGTACGGGGTCATTTATTGCGGTCGGACCTCGAGCGCCGAAAGCAGTTTTAGTTAGTCATTATATATCCTATTCTTTGGCCGTAAGCCGTACGTGGACTTTTTCTCCCAGTCGATACTTCAAAAAAAAAAAAAAAGAAAGGCGGTGCGGTAGCTTAATTAGTGGCATTATAGTGGATACGGCGTTGCGCTGCTGAACTGGAGCTCGCGGGTTCAATCTAGGTCGCGGAATTCGGTGGGAACGAAATGAAAAAAACACTCGTGTACTTCTATTTAGGAGCACATTAAAAAACCCCAGACGGGGAAAACTAAACCAGGTGCCTCATAATCATATCGTGGTTTTGCCACGTAAAACCAAAGAGTTTGTTGAAAGTTAAAAAAAAGTAGGTGGCTACGTTCTTTGGCTTTTTTATAGGGTGTAAACAAAATAATTATTACGAGAAAAACATGTTAAGCTTACCCTATATTTTATACATAAATGTAATGCCGTTCCTAAATGTATGACCGCTCAACTCAGCAGCTTGTATATTATATATAAACGGCTGCTTTGAGTTATCCAGTGCACTATCATAACGACCGTAATGAAACAATTAAAGGAACGGCATGTCTCACATACACGTAGAGATATGTGCAGATCTGTTGCGTTCGTTGAGAGAGAGAGATAAAACTTTATTTTGTCCATGATGGGGTCTGGGGGCGGCGGGGGTTGGGAGACTAACCCCCAGGCCTCCCCTTCCTCAGACGGCGGCCAGCCCTTGTTTTCTGGCGGCGTCTTCGGCCATCCGGACGGCCCAGAGCTGCTCTTCTGGGTCCAAGCTGAGCAGCAAAGTCGTTCGTTGAAGAAGATAAGTGTGGTACCACACGGGGCACCCAGTTTTACTGGGTTGCATACAAACATGGTGAGACTGTCAAAAAACGTTTTCCTTGTCTGAATCAAGTTAGCAGATTTACAGGCTGCCCCAAAACGGAACGTGCGTATTGAATGACAGCTAAAAACTTGTTAAGCAGGACTTTTAACACCAGTGCGTTAATTCTCCCCGGAACTTCGCCTATGCGCAACAGCCATGACTCTCCGGCAACACAATCATTCGGAATAACAGTCCTCACTTGCATCGGTCCCTCACCTTTGAGTCTTCAATAGTGCTTTTATGCGTTACATTCGAATGCGAACGACTATTCGGCATCGTACAGTATATCAATGACACTTGCATATATATATGAGGTGTTTTGCCTGCTATGAATATTATTCCTCCGAATGAGAGTTTTATGTGCAGTATTCGCTAATAAGTCTGTTTGTTACTGCAAACACGTGCGCTTATTCCGGTCAATAGTTCTCACTTTTGCAATTAGTGCATGCATTTAGAATATTTAAAAACATTCCCTTACATATATATATATATATATATATATATATATATATATATATATATATCGTGAATATATATGTCGATATGTACCCTTTGTTTTAATTACCTAGAAAGGCATAGGTCGTTCTTCGCGCCACGCAGCTAATAAGCCTGGTTTATTTCAGTCCTAATATTGTTTTTCTTCGATCATTGTCTCTGATCAATGTTCCACCAACAAGAAGCGCGCGTAAATTGGCACGATATCAAATAAAATTTCTTGCGTAGCTTCATGTTGCAGATATGAGGCTTATGACCAGTTACTTTTGGAAGACAGTGTTAAAAACAGCAGTTCACTTGGCTAAAACTACACTTGGTACAGCCGTAATGAGTCATGGGTGCACCAAAGCAACTAAAACATTTAAAAAAATGTACTGCATTGACATTCTGCGAAAAAAACTGGGCGTCCCCCAGCGTCCGTGTAGCGAATTCGCTCTCGCTAGAAGACGACGCCCTTGACAACGACAGCAAAATTGAAGACGTCGTGTAGTATAATCCATGCCTCAAATGTATATGTTTGGAAAAATGGTGTAAATATATCTTTGCAGTTGAAATAAACAACTATTTTAAGAGCGTACTATGCGCAATCGGACTCGGCGCCCGCAGCGAAAGTACGTTGAATATGCCGCGGAGTGCGTCTCTGCTCCAAACCAGTTCGCTCGCAGCGCCCTCGCACAATTTTTCCAATATTCTACGCAGCTTTGTATGTACTTTGCACCCACGGGTGTGTAAGGCTGCATAGTTTAATCTGGAATAGATGATAAAGTCCCGTTTCAAGAATGCGATGGCTGCGACTACAAGAGACGCACTTTCCTCTTGACAAAAGTGATTTGACATGATCTGCGCGGGCGTCACGTCGCATAGCAACAAACTATAATGGTACAAGTATGCCCCGTGGCCTGCAAACAGCCTGCAACGCAGCATGTTACATCACCACACCTGTTGCATTTTCATTGCGCTTGTTTCTTCGTTTCTTTCGGCAACTTTAGGCGCGCGGATTTCTTATATCTTCTAAGAGGTGTGAAGACGATCAAAAAAGAAAACAAAATTCTTAGGTTGGGTGTGCGTTTTTATAAAGGCAGTAAATGGGTGCAGTCGGTTATGATCGCACCTCCAGACCATCTGCGTTTATAGAGTGCCTGTACGAATGCTGCAAGAAAGGGATCAGCTGAAGCTAGCCGACCACCAGCTGGCCAGTCTCTCTGTCTTCTGCTTTATTTTTCTTGTCTTTTTCCTAGTCGCAAAATTAAGTACGTTCTATCGCTGAGTGCATATAATACGCGATTTCACGAGAAGGCAATTGTAGCTCGTTCCAGACTCCCTTTATTCGTTAAACGTTGAAGGCCGTACGTTTTTGTCTGTACGCTGTTACAAAATAAACGGATTCTGAATACGGGACACGCTCAGGGAGAAAGCTGTGCCTCTCGCACTCTCTATTTAGCGATCTCTCTATGGCATGACTGACCTTTTTTAAGTCAGACAGCCCTCGGAAATAATGACTTACCAATTGGTGATTTTCGCCACTCTCCTAGCGTTATCCTGCTCAAAGACGGACGAGATAAAGTGAGCAATGTCTTTCATTTGTTCTTGGCGAGCTAGTACCTTTTATATTGTTTACGAAGCATAGCACGCTTGTGCCATCATGACCAATATCGTTCCTTTGCATGAGTCGTTGTACAACGCTAAACAATGAAAACGATTTGTAGACGCCCCACAAAAAAGGTGGCAGAGGCCAAAAAAGGTTTGGTAACTGCCACGTGGAAGAACTATAAGCAATAAAGTATTGATCGCGTAGCATTTTAGAATATGGAGCCCAAAGTGGACATATGCGGCATTGAAGAAACCTTGCGCTGCGCGTTTCGCATATTTCCATGTTCTCTTTCCTGTCGAACCAGAATTGGTTCGAAGAGTCGTACGGCAGCACTCTGTAGTGAGCCGTAGCAAAATGGCATTTGTCAAATATGAAAATAAAAGTTGACTTGGCTGTCCTGTGAATGACAAAAAATAAAGAAATATATACACAGGCAGACAGCCGCGATCACGAATACCATTCACAGTTGTACTAGAGGTTACGGCGTTTATGATACACTCTTCAAAAAGTTTGCAACCCTTTGTGGCTTACCTTGTCACACAACAATAGTCGCCATCTGCCTTGCTTGTGTTTCCTTTCTTGAAAACTCTGCGCTCGCGACTTTTCTTTCAAGAATGCTATGTCACGCTGACAACGCGCATGCCGTTTGGGGCCTGGAAGTACCTTGCGATGGTATTTTACTTATTTTACAGCGATGGTAGCTGGCGCCGTATCATGAATCCGTAGGTTGTTATCGCAAGGGTTAATACGTAATTCTGTCTGTAGCAATGTGGTGAGTAGTACAGCAACGCTTTGTCAGTAGCTTCGCGGTTCAGACAACGTGAACCCAATGCGCGGGTGCACGGCTGTTTTTGCATTTCGCCCACATCTAAATGCGGCCACCGCGGCCGGGATTGAGCCATCTTCGTCTCTTTTGAACTCAGTCTATGGAGCGTCACATGCATAAGTGGCCATGAAATGGGTGCTTACGTATAATTCCATTGAATACTGCTTTCGGGGTATTTAATTCTTTTCAAACTTCGACCCCTGTGTCGATGAGTATCGCTTACTGAAATTTATTTAGCAGTTTCGGAATAAGTAAATGAGCTTAGCACTAATGAAAACCTCAGTTGGATCTGCGAGTTTGGTGCCACTACAATACATGCCCGTCGTCTGGCACTCACGTAATTACAAACGTGTCCCTTGTGGTTCCTTGCTGCCACGATGCAATGCGTCAAACGGCAACAACACAACAAGTCATGTGGCTCGGTCGTTAGTTACTGTTATTCGATTGATCAATTGATTGATTGATTGATTTGAGGATAGTCGAATTTTTGCAAACTTTTCTCGCCGTCTTTTCTCCGTTTGATTGTCAAACATGAGGAAATGAGCAAATACACACTTCGAGAACACCACAAGGACTAGCACTTAGCGTCATAACTAACACTACGTGGTCAAAATTAATCCGGAGCCATCCACTGCAGCGTCCCTCTAGCCAACTGCTAAGTTCGGGACGTTAACACCCCGTGATTTAATTACATAAACATATCGTTATTTGCAGCTACACATCATCCTTTGACTGTTCTACTAATATGCTCGCAATCACCATGAAGCTATGTCTTGGCCTGATGCAACACATACGTCAGCAATGTCCCCTCTGTTCCGTATCATGGGCTCAGATTGAAAAATTCAACGCGTTCCGTTTCATGCATGCCAAGCCGCTTTTCTCCCAGCTGAGCGCCGTTTGCCCATCGGGAATCTCAATCTAGAAGGAAGTATAGTTTCTTAGTTTAGTTCATCTCAGTAACGCTATAGTATTGTTTCTAGCGCTTTGCGCATAGCGTTATACGAGCCAGACAAGATTTTGTAAAAATATAGTCAGACAAGATTGTCTGAATGTACATGACGTGGATTTGGTTCCTCCCAGCCCCGGGGAAACTCGGAGTTAATCTTTTTTTTTTGCAATTGAAGAGTTGCACATGGCCAGTGGCACATACCCGGTGACCCAAGTTGGCGTCAAAGAGGTTCTATGAAGAGCGGCACCTACCCATTGTCACACCTCCAGTCACCCAAGTTGGTCAGCCAGGAGGTCAGCCAAATTACTGCTGACAACTTAGGTGTATGCAGAAACGGGCTAACACAAATGGCCTTCAGTGCGCATTTCACATCTTACGCACTTGGAACAGGTTTCTTGAGCCTCACCACTGGGGAAACATTTTGAAGGCAATACTGGATTGACCTGGCAGTGAGGAGGTATCCGTGCTTCGCCAGGAGCTCCTCCGACAGGCGCAGTACAACAGTTGTCGACACCAAGAGACCGGCTTGAGAGGGCCTCCAATGTGCAGTCATTCCCATGTTCATTCGGCTGAACGTGGCACAAGCAAGCTCCAAGGTTCAAACTGCTTCCTTGTGCTTTGCGAGATCGAAATGGCTTAAAGCGACGATGGGGTGGCGTGATGACATCAAAGTGTACCACTTAGTCACAAGGTCAAAAAGCCATGCAGTTGTTTCTGCTTCCGGCTTCAAGACGTTTTCCTTGATTAGATACCGAATGGCAGGAGGTGCTTCGCGGAACATTAGCACTGCGATGTTTACTTCATTTTTGTGAAATGTCCGCTGCTGACGTGAAAGTCCGACAGCTCATTAGCAATATCGAGGTACTTGTTGCTATCATATTCGAGAACAGCCTTAACATGTTCCATGCTAACAGTTATTCCTGGGAAGCCATGCTCCTTTGCCGTCTATACTGCCAGGGTAAAACTGACTGCACGAAGAAGCTGACCACGAACATTTTTCAAAAAACGTGAGCAGGATCGGCCATGATATATAGCTCCCTGCCATCTAAGTGGAGGTGTGCAGCAGAGCAGACCGTTTCTGATTGTCTGTGGCTTGAAAGTCCAAGGAGGCGCCACACTGCCCCGTTCGCTCCTCCCATGTCACTTGTCACGACAAGCACTCCCAAAGAAACCTCGAAACAGAGCTCCATTAAATGAAACGCTTGCTCCTTGAAAATCCTTCCATCAGCTGAACGACCAGTGAAGTGGTAAGCGATGACTTGCTTCCATCTTGTGTTTAAAACCCCCAACCATAAACACACGGGCATGGTTGGCGACATTCGCAGTTAATTCCGGTAGAGTGGTACCTCCAAAAGACAATCGAGGGAGCGATCATGTTCGAAGTTCTGGTTGATCTCCATTTCGTCCATGAAGAGCACCCTGTCTTTCTCAATGTCTTCCATTGTTTCCGCCTTGCGTTTTAGAAAAACGGAGGCACGCGACATGTAGGCTCCCTAAGTGATAAGCGTGTACGAGCAGCAAGGCTGCATGCACGCGTCATACATGACGTATCTCTTCGGAGCCGATACGATGTGTCGCTACAGTGCTTCAATGCTAACTGCAATAACGTCGACCATCATCGTGCGATGGCTTCTGCTGGATTTTTTTAAAGAGTGTGGCACACGCCCGTTCTGAGAAATTGACCGAAAATTGGCACAACCCAATGCTGATATACCCAGTTGCACATACCAGTGGTCCACGTTTTGTCTATTCGGCCGCAGGCTCAGGGGCGCCCACCAGTGGCCCATGTTGCGTTATATTCGGGCACATACCCAGTGGTGCATAACCAATTGCACACGTTGTGGCGCGAAGAAGGTTAGATACGAACATACCACAATGTAAGTTCCCAAATAATGCTAATTGCATTAATAAGACTGGATGGATGCCACGAACACTGTAGCATACCATGCCGCTGGATCAAAGTGCGATGTTATCCTGAGGCCGTGATAGCACATCCTCGTACCGAAACCACCGCCATCGCCTGCTCTGGAATGTACTATATTTGCATAAATAGCCGACAGAGTATCGAGTAGTGTGATTTCGTTCGAAGACCGCTGACTCTGTTTGCCGCTATCGTATTGTCGCCATTTAACTGCGTGATTTGCTTTTTTTAGTACAACATCGACCAATAAGAGTTCAGTTCGCGAAATCATCCCTTGTGCTAGTGTTTTCGCACCCCTCATTGAACCGTGATAATTCGAACTATATGGTTCGGACTTTTCCTTGTCGGTTTGCTAATTTTACGGCCTCCTAGATCTCTAAACACCTTGTGTTCTGCACGAATGAATTAATGTTCTTGTGGGCTGGTCCTCTTGAATAAGTTGCGGAAACCATTCTTTATCTGCAATGAATTCTTCTCTGCTGTGTGTTTTCCCTTTACGGCTTATTGATGGTAGTAATGTATTTGGTAAGATGTTTCAAGTTTCAAGGATATCCGTTACCACCTCTCCTTCCAAACGCCATAACCATACCAAAGTGTTTGGAAACCAGACGTAAAGCCTGCCATAAGCACACCTACATGCTGACACCTTATTTAACCAGAACTAATGCTTTAGGGTATTCTTGTTTCCCACGAGCAATTGAGGACTGGAACAAATTACCAGAACATTTCATATTTACCAAAGATTTTCCGAAAGCACTACAGAACTTCTGAAGCTATTAATAAATGCAACTGCATAAACTGGTCATACGAAAAGTGTTTGTACAGCCTTTTTCACCTTTTATTTTTCTTTGTTTGTAATCATTGCATTTGAAGTTACCTTTGGTTTTGCCTTCCTGTTTGGAATTTCTAAAGTCTGCAGTATTTTGTATATAAAAAACAAGTTTGCTGCAGGTTGCCATTGTTTTCGATTTTGTTAAAAAGCACGTTATTATACTCTTACCATGCTTCTTGCGCTCTGTACATAGACCACCGGAGCCGTGTGTGGATAAGCCCTGCGCAGAGTACTGCGTGAAAGTGCTAGGAGGGCCCGAATTCAATGTCACTGGCAAGTGCGCGAAGTACGAGAATGGTACGCAGTTCTGCAGCTGCAGGCGTCGCACATGTGAGTGCTACACTTTCTTTAATGCGAAGCATTTCTTGGCGAACATATGCCACTTTGACAGTATCTATCTATCTATCTATCTATCTATCTATCTATCTATCTATCTATCTATCTATCTATCTATCTATCTATCTATCTATCTATCTATCTATCTATCTATCTATCTATCTATCTATCTATCTATCTATCTATCTATCTATTTTTCTATCTAGCCGCCTACGTCTTGGCGCTCTCATGGTCGTTTTGTTAACTCGGTATGTACCAAAATTGGCATAGTATGACAAGAGTGCATGACGAACATAAATGATAGGTTATGACATAAATGTTATGAAATGCGTGTCATGTAGGTCACGAAACAGCCGCCTAAAATGACGATGACCCAGCGAAAACCAATTAACACTCTAAAACCACTGAAATGGGTTCGGACGTGCGTACTAAGTGAAGTAAACACGAAAGAATGGTTGTAGAAGTCATAGTCATGACCATGACTTAGAAAAAATGACAATGACTTAGCGAAAAAAGTTTAACACTCAAAAATCAATGAAATGGGTTCGGATGGTGAAGTGAAGGAAAAGGCTAAAGGTAGTTGGTCGAAGTCATAGTGATGCGCATAACTAAGGCTTTCGCCTTAAAGGGACACTAAAGAGAAACCGTAAGTTGGGCTTAAATGGTAGATTATCCTTTCACGATCACAGCCATACCATTCTTACTGCAAACAGATGTTTAATAAGCGAGAAAATAGCGAAAAACTGAAGAATAGGTGCTGACGCCCCTTCGAAATTCCCGCACTACGTGATGTGACGTCGGAGATTACAAACGCAGGCCGGTCGCGATTGGTCGAGAGCGATTTATCGCTGTTAATAAAATGCAAAATGAAATATGCCTTAAACGTACATAAACAGCATTTTCCAACTTTTTAAACCGTTTCAAGCGAGGAAGTACAAGTTTAGCACAAAATTAAATAAATAAGAAAAAATAGCATGGCGAAACATGCGGCCGTGATAGTTTCGTAGTTTCGTTTTTGGTCAATGCATCGTCGCGCGCGCTTGTTCCGCTCTACGGTGTTTGGTTGCGTGTTGCGTGGCTCGAAAAACGTTGACTTCGCGGGAAACAGCCAGAAAATGCCTCGTGTGTGTAGTGTTGAGGGCTGTATAAATGGCCCAAGGCGCTTGATCAGGGGCAGCGGCAGTGTTGACTCGATTGTGTCGTTTCATGTGGCGTCGCTCGGAGAGCCCCGGCTCCCCGGCGTTCGCAATGGCTCAGTGCTCTGCCGATGATAAAACGGCAAAAGAGCCGGAGAAACCGATGGTGTGCTCTCTGCATTTCTCGCCCTCGGATTATGTGTATAATCTTGCCCTCGGGAAGTATCTTGGCGTACCCCAGAGGCCAGTCCTTTCTCGAGCAGCTGTTCCCTCAATGCGACCTTCATCAAACCTCCTACCGGTGGGGCTGCAGCAGCAAACTGGCGGCTCGGTGAGTGCTGAATGTCATTAAATAAAGCCACGAAATAACCATACCGAGTACGTGCACAACTTTCTACGCTTGTTCTGTCGGGAACATCGTCGCCTGGTGGACCGGACGCTTCGCCTCCCATCGACGAAAACGAAGCTCTGCATTCCGCCGGCGCGGCCGGCGGTTCACCGCCATCGCACGCGGAAACACCTACCGCTCGAGCACAGAGGATCATTTCGCGCTCCGTTTCACTGAATATCGCTGAAATGCAGTCCTGCTTTCCTGGCGAGCGCTTCGTTGCAAGGTTCAGCGGCAGCTACGGTATCCATCGCGGCGAACGCAAACGCAGCGACCATGCATGCAGCCATGATTCATCCAGCCCAGCGCCTCGGCCGTTTACGCAAGCGGTGACGTATCATGGCGCATTCTGATTCGCTGAGAGCAATGCAATCTGTGACGACACTGCTTCAGCGCCAAATCTGGGGTGAGAGAAATTGAGGAAGAGATATTTGGTCTTTGTTTACGAATTTCTCCGCTAATAACTCATATTTTTGCACCCAACAAAAACTGCATGCATTCCTGAAGGTCCCTCTTTTATTCCAGCTCAACTTCCTGTTTCTCTTTAGTGTCCCTTTAAGGTCCCTTAGGCGTAGCTAAAGAGACTTCTGAAGACTCATGACATGAATGCCATGACATGCGTATCATATAGGTCATAAAACAGCCACCTACGTCTTGGTGCTGTAAAGGTCGTTTCGTTAACTCGGTAGGCTCCGCGCACACTGCTTCGCATAACATCGATTCCCACAGGGCGTGGGATCTGCCGGCTTTTTTTTTTTCTTTTTCTTGTTGCGTTCGATATTATGCCTTTCTTGATCCTGTATGGCATGATTCTGAGCGTATCGTACATGCAAAGATGTTCTTGTTCTTCTTTCTGTAGTTTTACGTATCAAAACCAGTTCTGATTATGAGACACGCCGTAGTGGAGGGCTCCGGATTAATTTTGACCACGTGGGGTTCTTTAACGTGCACAACAACGCAAGCACACGGGCGTTCTTGCATTTCGCCTCCATCGAAATGCGGCCGCCGCGGCGGGGATTCGATCCCGCGATCTCGTGCTCAGTAGCGCAACAAGAAGAGAATATTCTCCTACTCTAAATTTCACGCGTTTGAACAATTGAAGAAACATGAGAAAGGACCGTGAGGGTTTGCAGAAATGTTCCCTTATTAGAATTGTTTATGACCCATATCGGTACGGTGGTTTTGTTATGATCACGCCAGCGTCCAATGACACCATTTATCACTTTGTCTACTGCCTGTCAATAAAATACAAAAGTGTTGTTCCTTGTGCGTGAGTAGCACAATGGCAGCTGAACCTTTCATATGGTCCCACTAAGTCACACCATCCCTTTTCTGTTAAGGTGTCACCCCCAGGACATGTCAATTTCACCCTTGAATTTCGCCCTTATGTTTCCTAGAAAGCATAGGGACGCACACAAGACGAACAGGTGAAGTTAAATTAAATTATGAGGTTTTACGTGCCAAAACAACGATCTGATTATAAGGCACGCCGTAGTGGGGGACTCCGGAAAATTGGACCACCTGGGGTTCTTTAACGTGCACCTAAATCTAAGTACACGGGTGTTTTCGCATTTCGCTCCTATCGAAATGCGGCCGCCGTGGCCGGGATTCGATCCCGCGACCTCATGCTCAGCAGCCCAACACCATAGCCACTCAGCAACCACGGCGGGTAACAGGCGAAGTTTTGAAGTAGTCCTGAGATTTCAGCAAAATTTCATAGGCAATGTTGTTACACTTTATTTGTTGACATATTTATTACACCTCATTGGCGATCATAATGACGTAATACATAATAGTTCAGTTCTTATACTTAATACATCATGTCCGAGATGGCTGTCCTGAAAATTAACCAGGTGTAAGCACTGCATGACGTTGGCTGGAAGGCCATTCATTAAAAATGTTTGCAGAATAAAGAAAAAATAAGTGTTCAATAGCACAGTCGCCGTCAAATGTTTACGCCACCGAGGTTCTGCGAATAAGTTCATTTTCAACGCAGCTACGCCCGCAGCCAGTAAAACTATGCAAAACTTTTGTTTACTCTAGACCAGTATACGCTGTAAAGCAGAATACCACAATGCGTGTCTCAGGCGTAGAAATATAAATATTTTTTCAGCTTCCGGCATCCGAAAGCATTTGACGCTGACTATACGTTCTAAAGGCGAGGCTGCTTTTTAGCTTATACGTGATGACAAGCGCCGAGCTCTTGATGGTGGAATATTGGAGCGTAGAATTGTAGAACTTGTGCAAGGTCAGGCGACTTCCCGACGCAAACCTAGCGATAGAAGCTTAGCATGTTTTTTTATTAACACTGATGATAAATGAATAGTCAGAGTAAATTAATGTTACTGTCAGATTCTGGACAGACTCTAGTGTAATGCATACGTTCTATATTACTGAAAGTTCTATACATTCCAAACTGCACATTCCTATTCGAATTTTGGCCTTTCTTACGCCTACCGAGTCTTTAGCAACGAGAAGAGGTAGGCAATTGCTTCTTGGGATGTAGCCGAGGCCATGGTAGATGGGATTAGTAATGCCGTATATGTGAGTAGGCTGACTGGGATTATTACATGAAGTACGCCAACGTACCTACGTTAAGTCACGCTGGAAATTACAGAGCCCTTTACTGTATATATATTAAAGTCATCTGAGAGGGTCTCTGCTAAAAAGTTTAAGAATATCAGGACTGATTAGCCTTCTGTTAAATTGTTGGAAAAAATACCGTGTACGAAGTTATATTGTGGTTTGAATTGCAACGTTATCAGCGCTCCCAAAAGAAAGTGACTGTACAAGTCCATCTTTCTCGGGCGTTCATTTCCCCTAGGTACCACCGCCTGACTCATGAACTTCATATTTTTAAATCTGCCCCAATGATGCAAGTTACGTAAGAATGAACCACCCGCCGTGGTTGCTCAGTGTCTATGGCGTTGGGCTGCTGAGCACGAGGTCGCGGGATCGAATCCCGGCCACGGCGGCCGCATTTCAATGGGGGCGAAATGCGAAAACACCAGTGTATTTAGATTTAGGTGCACGTTAAACAACCCCAGCTGGTCCAAATTTGCGGAGTCCCCCACTACGGCGTGCCTCATAATCAGATCGTGGTTTTGGCACGTAAAACCCCATAATTTAATTTCTTTAATGAACCATCACAGCTTCCCGACAAACCGTGGTACGTTGGCGCAAGTTGTCATTTGTGATAACAGTAAGAGCGACAGCCCGTCGTTAAAAATGACTTGTCACTCCCTGGCCTTTCTTTTTTTTTCTCAAGGACGCGACTAATCCGTAGAAGGGTAATCCCGACCTTGGCATGATGCTTGCGACCTTGCTTGTTCCGGACGAGCGGGTTTTTTGGGTGTATCTCAGGCGCTTGGCATCGAAAGGCGTAAACCTTTAAACAGCGAAAGGCTTTCACGGTCACTTCGGTAGCTGCACGGAAAGCGCGGACAATCAATCAATCCACTTTCAACACACGCGCTCTGAACCAAGACACACATTTGCGAGAAATAGGCTCCTATATTACCCATAGCGAGAAATGTATCCACAATTACACCTCATTATCCCGATGTGTTTATCAGCCGCACTCCGCTGCCTGTATTCAGTATCATGACAAAAAATATTTTTTCTGCAGTGTCAGTAGCCTAAACGTAAAACAGGAAATTCAAGCCATCACGTCAGCTGTCATATATCATAAATTGCAAGAAAAAAAAACTGAAACTATACTTCATAATACTCGCACTGCAAACTTTGATGCATCTGATTCATTTCAATTTCCTATCTGTTCCAGGGTAGAAATATGCTGTTCAGATAGTAAGCACAGGTGATTTTGCAAAATTTGATAACAATTTTGTCCTCCAACTTATGTTCCTATTTGTCATGCACATTTCTCTCTATCAAATATATGGTCGAAACATCACTAAGTGGAATTGTGAATCATTTAAAGTTAAACTGGCTTCTTCACATGTAGGGGAAATGCCGTAGGAACTTGAGAATGTAATAATACACAAGCATTTGTTTGCATAAACTTCCTGGCTATAGGCATGTAATGAAAAGCTCAAATGTATTACACGGCTGTGTCTTCTCGCAACATTTTCATCCACTGCATTTATAAAACAATGTACGTTCTTTTTATTTGAGCGCGTAAGTCCAAAAACACATAGAAACTTACTTAACAAAGCGATATAAGCTTCAAGAGCTCGTTGATTAGGTTGTCATTTGAGCAAAGAAGACGAGAGACTTTCATGCACAGACAAAATAAGCGGCTAAGAGCGACGACTGATTAGTTATTTCAGAAGGAAAAACTGAATTTAGCTATGTAGTGTTAAACTATGTAGCTTTAAATAATGCACACATTTTATACTCGCCAGACAGGGGTCATTGGAGATAGCTGGGAGAGGCCTTCGTCCTGCCATGGACATAAAAATATGCTGATAATGATGATGATGAAACATTGCCGGTGGTGACCAACGCTAATCCAAGAAATGCTTTTTACAGTTTAATGATTTATTTATTTGCGCCGTCAGCGCTCGAAGGCATTACAGAAGGGAGTGGGTTGAGCAGGCTAAACAAATAATGCAATAATTAAAAAGTAACTTTATAATCATATTGTTTTAGCTGGTTGTGAGTGGAAAAAACTGCAGTGCGCACCAGGAAGGCAGCTCTACAATTACACCTTATTACCGGATATTACAAAGAATTAAAAAGGAACATAGTAATTAACAAATTCAGACTACACAACCTCTACGCTAGTTGATGTTGCATGAAACTTGCGTTTATTAGTACTCTTTAGTATTTCTTTGAGGAGACGACTCCATTCAAGGGCTGTGCGAGGCAAGAAAGAGCTTAAGCAAGTTAATGTGACTAAATCTGATACGTATATTGTACAGCTGATCAATATGATGCGATATACGCTGTGACGGGGATACAGTCGTACCCGGATATATCAAACCAACTTATAACGAATTATTCTGTATATCGAACAGCTGTAAAATCCCCTTGAAAATTCCATGCAAATGTATCGGGCTGGTGCACGCGTATATACTCGTAGAACGCCCGTTCACCAGCACCTTCGATATATCGAACGCGGCGCCACGCAGAAGACCTCATAGTGCACTTCTTTGTGCATTTTGAGGTAATCTACCATCTAGAGATAGAGAAGAGAATGTGCAGTCAGTTGAGCCCCGTCGAGCTGTTCGGCTAGCTCGCAAGCTACCTCGAATGTCAACATTCCTTCTATCCGATTTTCGAGGCGTCGTCTTGTGGGTTCAGTGCCTATTCATGAGTTTATTTTCCGCAAGCGATGGCCGCTACTAGTGTAAAAAAAAGAATCAGCTTGGACTTTTCAATGAAGTTGAAAGTGATCCAGGAATTTTTTTGCGGGTAAATAAAGTGGGCTTGCTTTTTTTCCCCCGAGTTGCGTGGAGTGAGCTGCTCTCGGACGCACCAATCGCTAAGCCACCGTTTGCCTCAGGGCCTATTATTTTATAGATCGAATTACCTATATATCGAACTTTTTTGTGATCCCCTTCAGATTCGATATATCCGGGTACGACTGTATCAGTTTAAGGGTTACAAATTGAAGTTTAGTTTTATTTGAGGTTAGAGTAGCTATTCGATGATAAGTTCAGCATATAAAACGAGTAGAGTAATTTCGAGTTCTAATGAGGTAATAAATATAATGGAATTTCACACATTGGATGCATATTCAAATTTTGTTCATATTAGTGTTTTCTATAGTAGTAACTTGAGAGAGGATGGTGACATATTATAAATGTAGCGGAGCAAATAACCCAACGTTGGAACCGCAGTGCTACTAATGTCGATATACCAGGTGAGATTAGCGGTAATAGGTTGACCAGATAAGATTAGCGGTACTATTAACACTTAAGTACTTCATGAATATACAGGCTCTAACTCCGTTTTAAGTACGTCGAAGAGCTGTTTTGAATGGGAGTTGCTCAGATGATGTTGCTGTTACGTCTGGTGTGCCGCAAGGCTCCATGTTGGGGCCGATTCTTTCTTTTTTTAATGCGAAAACATTATATGTCTCATTACGCGAAAAACCGACGTCAATTGTAGTCGGCGGCGCGATCGAATGACGGTACCAAAAATGGCCAACGGCAAAGAGTAAAAAACACGTCACAAATGCTCTAATTGACGACAAATTTAGCCGGGAGGTTCCTATAAACAAAGTAAATTAATTCATTTGAAAGGAAAAACACGTGAATTTTCATCTGGGTGGGAATTGAGCTCCGGCCACCGGGGCGCGAGTCGAGCGCGCTCCCCCGACGCCACAGCTGCTCCACGGTTGCAATTCACTAAAGGTGCGCATATAGTGCGTGCGTCATTGCACACGTCACGTCGAAGTCATCTGGCTGACTAAACGTGGGGCCTAGTGCGTGCGTCGTTAGGCACATGACGGCGCAGCCAATGGGTAGGGGGTGGCGCCACGTCATGAGTGTATAAAATAGCTAAATGAAATAAAATGTATTAATGTCCAACTGAACGCCGCGGAGCGCTCCTTCGAGCTATGAACTCGTGGGCAAGCGAGTGCGTTCAGACGTTTGGCGTGTTTTCATTTGGCCTCGGCGCTGTTATAACGCAGGGGAGAGCTTGCGCGGACACGGAACGTGTGGAATAGGGAGCCTACATGCAAGCGCTGCTTGCATGTAGCTGCTTGCATGTAGGCTCCCTAGTGCGTAAAAGCCATTTATTTCACCAAAGGGACTATATCGCTTTCGCTTACCCACACGTAAGCAGTTCTAACGCGATAGCGTTAAGGGCCCCGTGTCACAGAAAATCCGGCGTCGGCAACCGGCGTCGGCGTGCGATGTCGGCGGGTGGCGGAGAAAATCATCCCCAACTACGCAGGCCCTCCTAATATATTTAGGTACATATATATGCCACGCCTTCTTATATGATATGTGGCATATGCGGGTTATATTGCCACACCATTCTATCATTAATGTTGCTCATACCTTGTCTTGCATTCTTGGCTAAGCTATTCCTCGGGATTTTGAGAATGACAATCCACAAACAAATGTCATAAAACAAAACACCCACAGCGCATGCCTTTTATGTTAAATCTTCTCAGACTGAAATATTAAAAGTACGAAACAAAAGCGGAAACCTGAAAATTATGCAATTTTTTTTGGCGCGGCTGTGCAATATCTCCGGGATCGCCCCACGCAAGAGGCTGTGTTTCTACCAGAAAGCTCGCCTTCGTGCATAGCGTTCGCCGCCAGTGTTTCCCGGTAACCTTTACGGTTACTTAAGCTGCAGTTGTCAGGAAGCGTGAGAAGCAGTCAGGGATCTTTGAATGCTATCGCATTCCACTCTTAAATAAATGTCTCTACCGTATTTCTTGTTTTGTTTTTATTAACAGTATGTGTGATGTTATCGAAACTGAGATACAATTTTAGTGGATGATTGTGTACTGTGTACAAGGGCATGTAATAAGGCATTGTTTTTATTGGCGGCCGACTTGAAGCACGTATGAAAATGGCGTGTCACTAATAGCGTGTCTCTGAACATAAACAATTATGTACACATTAACTTCACTAGAAAAATATAACAAAATTAGATATAAGTATTTGTTAAGTGGCGGAGAAATAAAAAATAATTCACCAGTAAAATATTTAGGTCTTATGCTGTCAGAGGGTGGCTCTTGGTCATAACATGTTAATACCATAGTTAGAAATGCAGGGCGTGCCCTTCACTTCTTGCAACAAAGTTTAAAATATGTACGTAATGACGTAAAAGAATCAGCGTATCAAACAAGTTTTACCAATTTTAAAGTAGGCATGCCCTGTGTGAGATCCGTTTTCTGATGTGCATATTAATGCATCATTGCGTGCACGTTATAGAACCCCAGGTGGTCTAAATTATTCCGGAGTCCCCCACTACGGCGTGCCTCATAATCACATCGTAGTTGTGCATGTAAAGCCCAAGAATTTTTTTTGCATAATAATGCGCTAGAAAAAATCCAATCCGTCGCGACACTATTCGTCCTGGGGAGATACAACCGCTTTCTAAGTGTAAGAGGGGAAAAGAACTTGACTGGATCCTTTTGCTTGAACAGGGAAGTAGGTTACGCCTTAAGCTGTTTTACTCAATCTTTCATAATTATATGGGAATCTGCTCATCAGACTATCAGAAGTAGAGTATCTGACTATCTGATCATATTTTCGCACGGGCCGGTTTTTGAGGTCCGGGCCTGGCCCGAGCCCGAAAGTACCATGCGTTGGCCGGCCCGGTTCTGTTCGACCCTTTTGCCTATACGAAGCTAGGTCGAGTTCTCGATTATTGCGAAGATACTGTCATATGACCAACGGCCGCCGGGTGGTCTTCAAGCTGCATCAAAGCAGGTTTTCACCCTGCATCCCTTTTTGCTGGTAACTTTATAATTTAACTGTGAGAGAAATAAACATTTCATTACTAGCCGAACACGCACAGATTAATATGTGAATATTTGGTATGAAAACAAACCATACAATAGACAATTAGGAAAATAGGGAGCGATCACGCTGGCAACAACCACCGGGAGTGGCAGAACTCCTGCTTACATTTAGGGAGGAAGTTACAGAAAAGCACATCGTTTGATCACTATGCTCGTGCTTTAAAGTGTGCGGCAACGTACTATAGCGAAGGCATAGGTGAACACTACCGTACTAACCTCAGCCAGCCATTTCATATCACTTTTGAATCTCATATAGTCATTCAGATGTACAGTGATGGAAGGCGAGCCAATAATTTTGGCGCGAATGTAAATTTAAATACGCTGGTCTACTGGCTTTCAGGAATACCAGAATATACGGCCAGAAGCTTTTTTCGTTAAACAGAAATTGGTGACCCCGCAAGGCTAACGCTCATCATATTTTCACACGGGACATGCCATTTTTATTGCTTTCTTTGGCTTCGTTATAATGATGTCAGTTTGTCCGTCGACAATTTAGGCATTCTTGTTTCGAAATATATGCAAGTTTGGACTCTGTCTACTTGTGTTTCCGTACTGTGCATGTAAAGCGTAGGCAACGTAGGTATTTTTTGTGTTTTTTTCGCCATCATATTAAAATATGACCTGCTTGTTTATTCACGTAAATTCGCAGACAACGCACCTAGTGCTACAAAAAACATATACAAGGCTGAGAACACGAGGGTTGAGCCACTTAATGAGTGGAAATAGCATTTAACATAAACATTTACTGAGACAATAAATTGTTCTGCATTTATGTTTTGTTTTTCACATCCCTCTCACCAATGTTGAGAAATTTCGCAGCTTCCACATATACTTAAAGTATTTATCTAGGAACACTGGGCGCTTGAAAGTCTCAATTTAATTAGTAGGACTAACTGTGCAATAAACTACGGCGGAAACTCAACTCACTTGAAAATATAACGAAGAAAAATAATGAAAACCAGTAGTGAGTTGTCCTTTGCCTTAACACACAAAAAAGTTGTAAATGAACTTTTCAGAATTTATTTGGTACAATTTTATTTAAGTACTCTAAGAACTTCTTGAAAACGTATTTAATTTTTGTTTTCCATTAAAAAGATCACGCGGAAAATCTACATATTTTTGTGCAGCAACGAAATATTGCAGCCGACTCTGCCTCTAGGCACGTCTTCCGCTCTAGAAGAATGTAACGAGCTGTACTGAAACTCATCTCATTGACTCCCGTTAAGGATAGCTTGGATATCTGGGACCAATCCAATAGTTTCCAATTTTTAGCGCGATTGCAATGCATATATTTTTCTAACTGTTTGTCAGTTTGATTCGACTCTGTGATGTCTAGCAACTCGTGAAGTTTGCCTTTCGCCGCTATTCCCACCCATCCAAATGCGCATCCCCTTGTTGATAGGCAGCGCCGCTGTCGAAATTACACCGCTACCTCCATCAAAGATCGGGTAATCCGTCACACGCCTGAGCACGATCACCTCTTGGAATTCGAGGTGTTAATAAGCTGGGAACAATGTGGACCACAGTTTTTTAGTGTCGCGAAGACGAAAGAATTCCGACAGAACCCAAGTTAAGATGACTATCAAAGTTAATGCGATTAACATTCACACAATGTAGCGAACGAGAAGCGACACACCGTGTCAGCTAAGACACCTCTATTTAGAATACGTAGTGTTTCTCATGATGTTTCAAGTAATTCAGCTATATGCGACCATATACTGTCTCCCTGATTGACCCGCTTTGTTATCACCATCGCTCGCCAAGGTTATGTCACGACGGTAGAACAAGCACCGCAGGCCGACGGTGCATGCAGTGACGACGATGGAATTACGAAGAAGGAATGATGTCGTTTGAACGACGAAGGCATATGAGCATGACGACGGCATGACGATGATGGGATGATTCTGAAGTGATGACATGACATGACAAGAACTTTATTTGAGTCCCGAGAAATTGACATCTAGGCGAGCCGAAGGCTCCCCCAGATTAAGTCGGTGGCTCCGCCCACGATGGGACCGGGAGACCAAGTCCCGTCGCGATGTCGTGGGCCCTCTGGACAGCCTGGAGTTGAATTTGAAGATTGCTGCTCTTGAGGGATTCCTCCCATTGATCTTTCGTGATGGGTGGAGAGGCGTTAAGAGCTGGGCACAACCAGAGCATGTGATCAAAAGAGCATGAGTCATGACCACATTTGGAGCAAGACTGTGAGTGGTCAGGGTCTATCCTGTTAAGGGACCGGGGAGTGGGATACGAACCGGTTTGCAGAAGTCTGAGTGTGCTAGCCCGAGGTTTGTTCAATTTGGGGTGGGGGGGGGGTCGAAATGTCTTCCTGCCGAGACGATAATATGAAACAATTTCGTGGAAAGTACATAATGGATCTTTGTGGATGTTGACCTCGTTCCGAGCCTGGCTACCCCCGACAGCGCGGTACGTGAAATCGCGCGCCATCCGGTGGGCCTGCTCGTTAGGATTACGTCCGAGCGGGTTAACTGAGGCATCTATATGGGCTGGGAACCACGAGATGTGGTATCCTCCTTCGCTGCTCTCCCGAGTTCTTTGATGTGCTTTGTTCACAATATTGTTCGCCTGTTCAGACACGAGTGCGGCCGAGAAGGATCTAACTGCTGTGCGTGAGTCCGAGATGACAGGGGGAACTTTTGCGCTGTGAAAAGCCAGAACAATCGCAGCTTCCTCCGCCACATTGGCAAACTTAGTATAGACAGAAGCTGCATTAAGCAGGTTGCCCTCCGCGTCTACAACCGATAGAGCGAACTTATCCCTACTGTCATATCTGGCAGCATCGACAAAGAGGGCCCCTAGTTTGTGCTGATTGACCTTTTTAAGGATCGACTTGGCTCTCGCGAATCTTCTACCCTCGTTATGCACTGGGTGGATCTTTCGCGGGACCCGATCAACCATGATGCCAGTTCTGGCTTGCTGGGTCAGGCTAATTTTTGTCCCCGGTTCATGTCTGGGTTGGATACCCGCTTCTAAAATCTTGATCCCTGGCTTAGAGGACGACAGTCTCATTATTTGAGCCACTGTGTGAGCTTCTATTAGCTCATCGATAGTGTTGTGGAGTCCTAGCTCCAGCAGCTTCTCGGTGCTCGTGGACTGCGGAAGGCCAAGCACGCGCTTGATACCGGTTCTGATTAGAGAGTCGAGTTTGGCCTTTTCCGCCTTACCCCAATTAAGGTACGGCGCGATGTAAGTAACATGACTTAAGAAGAATTCCTGGTAAGCTCTGAGCACATTGTCCTCTTTGAGACCGCCTCTCCGATTTGAGATGCGGGCTAAAAGTCTCAGGGCATTACTAACCTGTCCAGTGAGCCTGTTGAGGGCCGTCGAGTTACAGCCCTTAGCATCAATGTGGAGACCTGCAATCTTGACCGAGTCCATCCTTGGTATGGGATGTCCATTCTTAGCTCGAATTTCTATCGGCAGAGTTTTCAGAGGCTCAAGGTTTCGGACCCATTGTCTGGACTGTCGGTGTAACAGTAGTTCTGATTTAGCGGAGGAGAGTTCAAGGCCCGTGCTGGAAAGAAAGTTTTCCGTTGCCTCCAACGCGCTTTGTAACGAGTGTTCGAGCCTGGCAAGCGAGCCGCCAGGCGCCCAGATCGTGATGTCGTCCGCATATATGGCGTGACGCATGTTCGGGATTGCAGCGAGGCAAGTGGAGAGTTTGTGCATGGCTATATTAAATAAGAGTGGGGAGAGGACCGAGCCCTGCGGGGAGCCGCAGTTGCCTAGCTGGTAGGGCCCTCCCGAGACCGTGCCTAGTTGGAGGTGTGCCTTGCGATCCGCGAGAAAAGACTTGGTGTAGTCATGAAAACGCTGACCCAGGTTAAGAGAGGAAATCTCTGTTAGGATGTGTCTATGCGCGACCCTGTCGAAGGCCTTGGAGAGGTCTAGTGCCAGGATCCCTCTCACGTCACGAGTCATGTTATCAAAGATTTCACTCTTAAGCAAAAGCATAGCGTCCTGTGTGGACAACGCCTGTCTAAAGCCAATTAGTTTGTGTCTAAAGAGCCCCTTATTCTCAATATGCTCAGTGATCCTGTTGTGTATCGCGTGCTTCGCAACCTTAGCGATGCATGATGTAAGGGAGATGGGCCGCAGGTTGTTTATAAGTGGGGGTTTGCCTGAAGTGATGGCGATAAATAATTGAGACACACTTACGATGCCATGACGACGGTGGCCTAATCTCGATTGATTGACGATAGCACAATAATAGCCGAATGAAATAGAAATTATGCTGATGGAATGTAAGGTGGTATGACGACCACAGCATTTTAATTTTTAGCCAACCAGACACGCCTCTGAATAACATCCCTGCATTCTCCCTTTATTCTCTCCTCTTCCTTCCCAAGCCGCTCTACAAACCTATCCCCTGCCGTTGAGCCCAGGACGCCAGTGCTCCAGCTCATTAGGTCACGATCGCACGCTTACAAACATATTGCCACGAGACAGTGAAGGGGCTGCTACTGTAGGTCGGACGAAGACGACGGCGACGAAGTAGCCAGAGGCGCGTGACAGCCTTGCATCCGTCGCCGCTGCTTGTCCAAACCTTGTATATAGCAATACTCCCTAAATAAACGTTATCCGCGTAACATCTTTTGGTGGAGGTGCGGGGTAAATCTGTCAAGGTGCCAGCTCCGTCAACCAAGCACGGAACTTAGAAGCGGTCGCCGTCTTGGTTGCTCCGCGATGACCAGTGAAGTGCCGACGGTGCAGCAGCCACCGGCTCCTGTGATTCTTTTGCACCCACAAGACCCGGGAACCTTTTCTGGCACAGATGGCTTGGATGTCGAAGACTGGATCGACATGTACGAACGCGTCAGCAACCACAACAGGTGGGACCCCACGGTTATGTTAGCCAACGCAATATTCTATCTCAAAGGAACAGCACGCGTGTGGTACCGGACGCATGAAGAAGATCTTATAAGTTGGGACGCTTGCAAGGCGAAGCTGCGTGAGTTGCCTGGCAGATCATTTGGCCGACAGCAGGCCGCTAAAAAGGAGTTGAGATCTCGTATCCAGAAGACCACTGAATCGTACATTTCGTACATACCGGACGTACTGGGCCGTTGTCGAAAAGTTGACGCAAAAATGGCCGAAGATGACAAGATATCGCATATTTTGAAAGGAATAGCCGACGACGCGTTTAATCTACTGGTGTGTAAGGACTGTACGACGGTGGACGCCATAGTTAAGGAATGCCAGCGCTTTGAACAAGGGAAGAGTCACCGCATCACCCGCCAGTTCCTTCAGCTACCTAACACCGCCGCCACATCATCATGCGAAGACCCACCGACGCCTGTACAGGCTACAGCGTCAGAAGATGTAACGCGTATTGTCCGCCCCGAACTCGATGCTCTAGCTCCTACGGCCATTCTTCCAGACGTTCAGTCAGCCAACCTGCCCACCGTGTCACTCATACAAGCAGTCGTCCGCCAGGAGTTCGCGAACATGGGATTATCATCGGCCGTCTGTTCCATCCGTACATCCGAACGTACCCCTGCAAATGTCACCCAGAACCAGGTCTACCCTTCGCGCTACAGAAACCCGGCTGACTAGAGGACGGCAGACGACCGACCCATATGTTTCAACTGCTCTCGCGTTAGGCACATTGCCCGTGACTGCCGCAGTAGCTGGTCGTTGCCTTCAAACTGGAGCACTGGATCTTGGCGTCGTCCTGGAGGCAACATTCGACGGTTTTCCCTCGCTCTGATCCACATGCTTGCGATGCTTCCGATACCGCCGTTCCACACTCCAGGTTTAGCCGCTCACCGTCCCCACAAGGCCGTCGATCTCGATCGCCACGACCATACCGGTCATCGTCCCCTGCACGGCCTGGCACCTACGCTTCGGAAAACTAAGCCGTGCAGCTTCCGGAGGTGACGCTGCATCAGTGACCCGATATACAAATCCTCTGTTGACTGTACCTACGCGCCGAAACCTTCTGGACATTCGAGTGGACGACGTCACCGTTACGGCCCTCATAGACACCGGAGCGCAGATTTCAATAATGAGCGCTGCTCTCCATACTCAGCTCCGCAAAGTGATTACGCCCGCAATTCAGAGCACAGTACGGGTCGCTGATGGCAGCTCGTCTGCCGTTCTTGGTATGTGCACCGCCCGAGTGTGCATTGCTGGCCATCAGACCATTGGTTTGTTTGCCGTGCTTGCGCAGTGTCCCCACGACGTGATCCTCGGCCTAGACATTCTCTTGACGCACTCAGCCCTTATCGACTGCTCCACAGGTGTCCTTCAACTGGAACTCCCTTTTGATGCCCACGTAATATCGGACACTCCCAGCGCCTTATGTTCTGTCGAGTTCCTCCACCTGTCACCACAAGCCTCCCATTAAGTCCCTCTCCTCCTGTGTGCGATCGTGAATACGTTGTTTCCCTGATTCTCGATGTGGTCCTGATGCACTGTGTCGTTCTCCCGCACACTGTGGTTACCGTACGTGACAACAGAACCTGCCTGCTGCTTTTAAACTTTGGTTTTTCTACCCACGTGCTACCTGCTGGTATCGCGCATGCCACCGTGTCGTCGTTGCAGGAATGCGCGATTTCTGTGTTAGCCGTCGACGGCCCTCGAACTGTTTCCGGCTCTCTCACAGCCAACTCGTCGCTATGTGCCAATTTCGAGATAATGATATCAGCCGACCTCCCGCATACGCAAGCAGAAGATCTTCGCCGGGTCTTGCTGTCGTATACCGATATCTTTGATCTCGAAAATCGCCCTTTAGGCCAGAGAACAGTTATTCAGCACTCCATCCACACCGGTGATGCTCAACCGGTTCACCGGCGCCCTTATCGCGTTTCCGCTGCGGAACGCGCCACGATCCAAAAGGAAGTCATAAAATGCTGGCCAAGAACATCATCGAACCGTCCTTGAGACCTTGGGCCGCTCCTGTTGTGCTGGTCAAGAAAAAGTACAACACCTGGCGATTTTGTGTTGATTATCGACACCTCAACAAGATCACGAAAAAGGACGTCCAGCGCCGTGACTCGGCTTTACAGTCTATCATCGACCGTCTCAACTCCGCCACACCCGACCCTTCACTCCACTTGTTGTTCCTTCAGGACGACACCTTATACCGCCATAATATGCATCCTGAGGGCCCTGAACGCCTCCTTGTCGTGCCTGCCCATCAGATGTCCCATCAGATGTGCCTGCCCATCAGATGTCCTTCACCAGCTTCACGATGAGCCCACTGCTGGTCACCTTGGTGTCACCCGCACTTATGATCGTGTCAGGCGCCGTTTCTTCTGGCCTGGTCTCTATCGCTCCGTCCAACGATATGTCGCTAGCTACGACAAATGCCAGCCCCGCAAGAGGCCAGCTATGTTACCTGCCGGTCTGCTTCATCCTATAGACATTCCCACCGAACCATTCTTTCATGTTGGGCTCGACCTTCATGGCCCCTTTCCAACCTCGACATCAGGCAACAAGTGGGTCGCCGTCGCGACCGACTACGCGACGCGATACGCCATTACCCGTGCCCTCCCAACCAGCTGCGCTACGGATATCGCCGACTTTCTCCTTCATGACATCAGCCTACATCATGGTGCTCCTCGACAGCTTCTGACCGATCAAGGCCGATAGTTTTTGTCTCGCGTCATCGATGACATCCTTCGTTCCTGCTTTACCCACCTGAAGCTCACAACTGCTTATCACCCGCAGACGAATGGACTCACAGAGCGCCTGAACCGAACTCTGACCAATACGCTTTCAATGTACGTCTCCGCCGATCACCGCGATTGGGACGCTACTTTGCCGTACGTTACTTTCGCCTACAACTCGTCCCGACATGACACCACTGGCTACTCCCCGTTTTATCTCCTGTATGGACGCGAACCTTCTCTGCCTCTCGATACTTTACTTCCTGTCAGCTCAACCACCACGTACGTTCGCGACGCCATAGCGCGCGCCGACACAGCTCGCCAGATCGCTCGTGAACGGCTCACAGTGTCTCAGGCTTCCCAAAAAGCCCTGTATGATAGTCGCCACAGAGACGTTTCTTAGTCCCCAGGCGCCCTCGTGCTACTGTGGTCTCCGTCCCGCCGCATCGGTCTCTCCGAAAAGCTATTGTCCCGCTACGATGGTCCCTACAGGGTGTTACGTCAAGTCACCGACGTTACTTATGAGATCGAGCCAGTCACCGCGCCAGCGCCGTCTACGCCCCCGCACTCTGCTATCGTGCACGTTGCGAGACTTAAGCCGTGCGTAACTGGACCCTCTGGTCCATCGTAGCAAGACCGGGTCGGCGCTCCCGCCGTGGGGGGGGGGGGGGGGGGGGGGGGGGGCGTGTAGTGCCACGAGACGGTGAAGGGGCTGCTACTGTCGGTTGGACGACGACGACGGCGACGAAGTAGCCAGAGGCGCGTGACAGCCTTGCATCCGTCGCCGCTGCTTGTCTAAACCTTGTATATAGCAATACTCCCTAAATAAATGTTATCCCCGTAACAATATCTTACCAACAAGTCTATCTTTCAAGCTCGAACTTAAGGGGAACATTGAGCTTGGGGCCCCCATTCAAATACATGGGAAATCGGCAATCATTTCTCAGAGCAACCACAGCACCAAATCTGCTTAGTTATGTTGAGTTTAGAAAAACAGTAAAAGTGTAGTAATTTCAGGAAGGGATATTTTATTTAGGCTGTCTACTTTTTTACGTAAAATTTTATAGGATTGCAAAATTTCGAAAAATAAAACTTGACACATAGCACTCTGTACCTCTGCAACTAAAACGATATCGGAATTCTGTAAACTGCACGTAATAATACATCCAAAGCGGTCAGCAATCATATATCATAGACCACCCTGAAATACACCACTAAGTTGTGAATGTTGCATTTGCAAAACCCTTCCAATCATTATAACAAATTCGCGTAAGTTTTAAGGTACAGCAAAAACAAAATGTTAGCTTTTGATGCTCCAACGGGTGCAGTTTATAGAAATGCCATACTTGTTTTTCATGACTGAGTTGCTGATTTGTAAACTTCATGCTTCTATTTGTTTTCCAAATTTAACAATATCCTGCAATTCTTATGAAGAATTACACTATCTAAACGAAAATTCTATTTGCTGCAGTCTCTGCAATTTAACTTTCTCTCTTAAATGCAACTAATTTCCTTCAAATTGGTTCACTGGTTTTCTCATAAAAGCATTCCTGCGTTTTACATGTACTTGAGTATCCGGCATCGAAGATAGGCCCGAGCTAAAGCTTCCTCTTAAGCAATGGATCACGCCAGTTCTATAGGAAACTCATGAAACAGAACCCCGACGTATACGCAAGACCGTGGCCACTGTGGTGCACAAATAAAAAGTCCGTTAAAGAAGAAAAACTATTCAACGGAAGCTTCGCTGGAGCTTTTATCTGGGCCAGACATCTCACCGGAATGCGGACGAGCTTTCTAGCCAGGTGTCTAGCAAAAGCGTCGATTCATTGTCAGTAGAGCAAATAGCTGGCCGTCTTCGAGATAACACTGATATATAAGCGCACTCGTTTCCAAGTGCCGAAGTGAAGCGATAGTCTTAGGATGTGCTTCTTTTTATTGCGTTTTCTTTAGTTGTGCCCCATGCGTCACTTCCCGCTGTGAAATTCCCGCTGTGACGTATGACGTCACAGCGGGAATTTTGAATTCTTTAAGGTCGATACGCCACGTGGTGGCAGAAAAAGGAAACTGAACGAAATGTCCCAAATTCCTGGCTATGTGCCGCTGCGATCGGTAGCGATGCACATTTTTAAAACGTAGTAATAAATTACACGCTTTACGCGGAGCGCTTAAATGTATACCTTAATGATCTGAACGGCCTACCCTAGCCACTGAGTACATTAAAAGAATCCCTTTCAGGAGCGCCTGCCGCTCAGAACGACCTGCTCAACCCCACCAGCTCGGTTGAAATGAACGGAAGGAACTGTGCCACTGTGTAATCGTGGCGTTTATGCAGATTATACGTATGTCGAGCACATGAGGAGCCTTGAGAACTGTGATAGTTTGATCACCGGCATATATCCTAAAAATATATTCGCACAACAGAATGATAGGTGGTATCTAAATCCGCGCTCCTTCGACGACTCTAAGTAGCAGAAGATTGTGCTTTTTGTAGCGGCATGCGCCGGAAGCGATTGCAGATGCCGGAAACTAGTCACGACCGCCATGTTTTGGACATCACTTATTGCACGAACGAGCATGGCGTGGCTGAGCTGTGTGCGGCGTGATTGGGCGGCACGGAGCTACGTCACGCTATAATAATCGGAATTCTGTCCGTCGCGCAGCATCAACACGTTTCTGGGAGCACATAGCCGCGTGTGTTTTTAGAAGTTTCGTATAGTGCCGTCAATAAGTGTGGGTTTAGGCTAGATGGCCAGACGGTGACAAATTAACTCACGGTGGCAAATTAACAGCCCGAGTAGAAGCCGATGGACAAAGAAAACGCCACAACGTTTGCACTATCGATTTCAGGGCCATCGTCTTCTGCTGACACTGTTCATTAATTCGCTGCACTATACCGCTTGCCGTTTACCGGGCCAACCGCCACCTTACCTGGCTTTGCTCATCTCAATCCGCGCCGAGTGTGCACCTGGCAGAGGCTGCGTAAGAGCTATAGCATGTGCATGGTACAGTGTGGCACATGAATGGCCGAGGCTCTGAGGCTGTAACCGCAATATTCAGGGCCCTTATTCATAAAAAGCTCTGACGCTAAAATTGTTCCTAAGGCCAAATTCCACCCAATCTTGATGTTGTACGTATTCTTAGCAAAGTTAGCCGGCAAATGGCAAATATTCCTTATGAACGCAAAGCTTTGTGAACGCCGCACCTGATGTGATGCTACGTGCGGCGGCCGTGCAGGCAAGTACAAGGAATGACGCAGGTGATAAGTGCGTATTGTTCTGGTATAGGGCTCCTGTAGGTAGCCCTCCTTGACAATAGTCACATACAGGGGACTCTATAGAGATATATTGCGCTTGGAAACTTCACGCATTCTAACGCGATTTCACTGTAACATTTCTGTTGTATTACGCATACTCACCGTAATATTTACGCACTTTATGAGTCGAATTCGCTCGTTTTTAGCCCAGAATTATCAAGATATTCCAGTTCGCCCGGCTACTGTGTATGTGCGCGACTGCGTCAGTGTCACTCCCAAGGGATGACGAGTAGTTAGTTGTTCCGAGATCCAGAAGGATGTCTGTGTTGCTCAACTGCAATTGTAAAAAAACTCCGCCAAATGCCGCCGATAGGGGCGGAAATAGCCGCGCCTTGGTGGTGGCGGCACTTTATCGGAGTTTAGCGGTGTCATGTTCGACATGAGCAATATCGACTATAGTTTGCAGTATTTGACGTTCGCGCATTTCATTGGTTCGAAATGGCCGATAATTTGATGTTATAGTTAAAGCCACATGGACCACGTGGTTTAACTAAAAAAATCGAGCTCTCCATTTCCCTTAGTTTTCTCTCCCATAAGTTACAGTATCGCAGGTTACAGGTTGTCATAAAGATTTCGCCGAAATGAAGCGCTTTCTCTATTCAGAATTTATCTCTGTTCTTCCTTCCGGGAGCACGTGGGGTCAATTTAGCGGCAGTTGGTGACGTTTGTCTTCGTCTTTTAAATATGCATTCTGTTGTGTGATGTTTTCGCTTGTGTCTCGACTGTGAGTATTCTGGGCAGCTTCCGACAGACCGACGACGCTTGTGCGCAGATTGCACTGAGGAAGCGTGCTCAAGGTCCTGCTACTCGTACCACCTCGGCAAGCCTAACCTGCGGGCAGAATGCGAGAAGTACTTGTGCCGATGCATCTGGGAAGATCGTGAGCAGACCAGTTCCCCATTTTACTATAGTTATCTGCATCCATGTAAGAAAGTAAAATGCAAAGTATAAGTTATGCATCTCGAAAGCCGCATCCAGCGGCGCCCTCATTCCCTGTGCATTCGCCGCATTTTAACCCTTAGCAATCTTTCATTGATTCTGCTGCGTCAGGACGCCTTCTCTTGTCAGTCACCGATTCCGACTCTCAGAAGGAATGTCTAGCCATCCACGGGGAAGCCATAGACATTGATGCTATGTGTGCTCGTACCTATCGTCACGATGACCACTATCCCGCGAACTGCATGGCTCGTTGGCGCCCGTCGGCGCAACCGCGCAAACGCGCTCGTGCCACTGCTGACGCGTTCGTCGTCGTCGTCGTCGTTGTCGTCTCCGTCCACAGCTGGCTTCGTTGCCGCTCATCATTCCAGTGTAGAATTTAACTTCTCTTCTGTCGTCGTAATGGGGAGGCCGTGTTTACGTGGGTATGAGCCATTGTTTAAGGGGGTATGAGCCATCCATTGTTTTCATTTCATTTCATTTATTATCACCTTAAAGCCCGCGAAGGCATTACACAAGGGGGGAGGGGGGGAGGGCACTACGAACAAGTGTAAGAGTGGTTACGTGCAAAACAACCACAAAAAAAGAAATATTGCTGATTTTCTACGACTTGAAACCATCAAACAAAATTAGGGCATAAAAGAAGCAACACGGCAATACATTCGCGACCATAAGAACAATACACTAGGTGGAAGGGTTGACAAGGGCAGACTATTCTGAGTAGTTTATGATGGGTTCTTAAACGATGTACGCTGGGGATAGAAAGTTACTGAAAGTGATTTGTTAGGTATTCACAAATGTTTTTGCGGTCAGTACAGGTAATGAAGTGGTCAGGGAGCGCATTCCAGAAAACGATTGCATCAGGAAAGAAAGAAGTGGTCATGGCAGATGAGCGGCCGGGTAAACGGGCTATGGCAGAGCTGTGGCTTATGCGAGAGGAAGTTCGCAATGGGGGTTTAAAAAGGTGGTGCCTTGAGCGTGGATTGCAAAAGAATGAGTGAAACAAACAAAGACGGCGATATGATGCGGCGTGACTTCAGTGTTGGCAGACCTATTGTTTGCTTCAAGGAAGTGACACTAGCGTACCGTGAATATTGTGAAGTGATGAAACGGGTGGCTTGGTTTTGAACGGATTCCAATGATGCGGCTAGGTAATCTTGAGATGGATGCCAGACAGCGGAAGCAAATTCGAGTTGTGGACGGACTAATGTGACGTATGCCAACTTTTTTACTTCTGGGGATGCCTTTTTCTAATTTCTTTGTAGATACTCCAGTGAGCGGGTAGCTTTGCGACGTTTTGTTTCGATATGCGTTATCCAAGAGAGCGATGACGTCCAAATAAGACCAAGGTACTTGTAAGATGAAGTGGTGCTCACGTGACGGACTCACGTACGTGACGGACAAATTTAATAACAGGTGATACGCGAATGTGTGTGCGTACCTATCGTCATGAATACTACACGCTAATCTCGAGCTAGCGTCTGCCAGTGCTGATATAGTACAGTAGTTCGTCCAGTGTAGGAACGATTGGTAACGAACGAATTTTATTTAACTTCTTCCAATGTTTAAGCTGGTCAATCTCCAAACTGATCAAAGAGGCGCAAGAGTACTCTGAAGAACTTGAAAGAAAGAACTGGCATGAAAGATGTATACCAACTCGAATCCCGGGCATGGCGGCCGCATTTCGATGGGAGCGAAATGCAGAAAACACCCGTGTACCTAGATTTAGATGCACGTTAAAGAACGTCAGGTGGTCCAAATTAATCCGGAGTACCCCACTACGCCGTGCCTCATAATCATATGGTGGTTTTGGCAAGTAAACCCCCATAATTTTGTAGCGATAGCTACATTACGCCAGGTCTTCGCCTCTTCGCCGTCGCCGCACTTTGAGCCGTGGCTGCGCTGTGACATCACACCACGACCCTCGATTCTCCAGCAACTCGGCTCGTCGCGGTCGCCGCCCGGCCACCGCTCCTGGTGTTGGTAAATAAGCCCCTCTATATCAAAAGTAGCGCCATTCTTAGATCTTGCCGCCACCGCGCTCACCCCGTCGTTTCCTCCTCGCGGCCTCCTCTCGCCCCAACCTCCTCTGCTCCACCCTTGGCCAATCCGTGTCACGTGTAAGCACTCGTCACGCTTTTGTATATTTTTTCTTTCCAGCGCGCCCCGACCGCCATTCTGTGCTGTACGCACAAACTGTACGTACGAAAGTGCTGTACGCACAAACGGATCAAACGTGTTAGGGACAAGAACTTCGTTGTGATGGCATGCTGCTGCTCCTTCAGTTGCCGCAACTGAAGTTGCCGCATCCGGCGAGCGCAAATGCTTGCGGCACACTTGGTATTTGCGCCGTCTCACATCATCGCGTTGCTACATCCAAAACAGCATTATTAAGGCCAGTTACTGACTGACGAAGCAAAATCGCGCCTCAAAAACTGCTCTGCAGGGCGCAATCGCAGTTTTCCACGGATTTAATCTGGTAGCATGTAAGCCATTGTCTGCTACGGCAGGGTCGACATCAGCGGCGCCACTGTCGAGATCGCGCCTCGATCGCGTTGGCCGCGCCGAGCGCGACAGTGGAACGGAGGAGGGAAGTGGTTGGCGCTACTTTTTATATTGACCCTTTTCGCGGAGCAGTTTGTTTTAGAGAAACGAGATGGCGCTCACGGCGGCGCGCCATACGTCTCCTCAGCGACCACGCACGAATACGAAACCATTACCGCTTCTACCTTGCTTCTGTGCGATCAGCTGTCGGAAATGCAACTGAGTTATCGCAAACACACTGTGCTCCAATCATGCTAGATTGAATCATGTGGATTGAAGACGTGTGCAGTAGTTGGCTGCAATAATAGTGACTGGCTTGTTAAGGAATATAATTAATCTGTGTGGCCAAGTTCGCGGACCGCTGCTGCCACTGTCCGAACGCGTTACCGGCACTTTGTGATGTACGGCTTTCCTCGAGGATATAGAAATTTGCTCATCCGCCAGCCTTGCATCGCTAACCTTCAAAGAAAGGGCTTCATCCCCAGAACGTCGGCAAGAGTGACTACCACTCATTAAACAATGACAAAGGGAGTAGCGCCGCTTCCTGTCATAGTAAGTTTCGCGCACGTTATCTATACACATCTGTCCCAAATAGCAGGAAAATTTACGCCCACTCTATCGCCGACGTATCAAGAATAAGTGAATGGGCGCACGCTTGAAAATATGCGCACTGTATACGCACAATAAACGACGGACTACATTGATGGCGCACGAATGGTCGAAGCTGAATGCTTCGTGACGGTCCACAAGAGTAAGCGAGTTACTAGCTGTAATATATATTTGCTACAAGGTATTACAATGTACAAAACAGCTACGTTTCAAGCCTTGTGCTCAGCAAGAACAAATCTATCGGAACTGAGCATACCCGCGAGCGATTAGGCAGAAAATAATCAGATAGTGGCCGCACCGAGGAACTCCACTGAGTCAGAAACTGACAAGCCACTGCTTCAAAATATTTGCCGAATAAAGAACAAAGAGCAAAACACACTAACCCTGACTGAATTCATGAGCGGAATATTTGGAGAGCTTGGAATACATATTTAGCCCAGCTTTTAGAACAAGCACCATATACGCTGCTTGCGCCGTTTGGACTATATATCTTAATCAGCTCCCAAAGCGCTTTAGCATGTTCTCTGAAGCGGTGATCAAAGCTTCGTGTCGTCCACCTAGTCACCGTCTGCAATATCTCCGAAAACAGAGGTTTTATTAAGCCGCGCTGGCGTCATACACTTCCATCGTAAACAAGGAGGCAACGCAGGCAGTTGAGGCAAGCAATGGACGCGTCACCACGTGATCAAACATGGCAGCGGCCACGGGATCGCCGCGAAAAGGGTCAATAAAGGGGTTTTAGCCGTTGGGCGCTTGCCGCGCCCTCTGTGTGACGTCACACCAAGGGCCTCGATTCTATGGCGACTCGGCTCGTCGCGGTCGCCGCGCGGCCACCGCTCCTACAGGGGCGCGTCCACTGTTGCCTGGCAACCGCCACAGCTGGCGCGCTGCCGCGCCCTCTGTGTGACGTCAAACCGCGGGCCTCGATTCGCCGGCAACTCGCCTCGTCGCGGCCGCCGTGCGGCTACAATAGTGCGGCCACCGCTCCTGCCGTTGGTAAAACCCTTATATATAAAAAGTAGCGCCAACCACTCCCCTCCTCCTCCGTTCCGCTGTCGCGCTCGGCGCGGCCAGCGCAATCGAAGCGCGATATCGACAGTGGCGCCGCCTACGTCGGGCCTGCCGCGGCAGACGATAGATAACGCGCTACCAGAGGAAATACGCGGAAAACTTCGATCGCGCCCTGCGGAGCAGTTTTTGAGGCGCGATTTTGCTTCGTCCGTCAGTTACTGGACTTAATAATGCCGTTTTGGAAGTAGCAACGTGACGATGCGAGACGGCGCAAATACCAAGTGTGCAGCAAGCGTTTGCGCTCGCCGGATGGTAAACAAAAAAAAAAAACATTTTGCCCTCGCCTTGTCGGTTTCGGTAACTTAAGGCGCAGCAGCATGCCATCACAACGAAGTTCTTGTCCCTAAAGGTGCATTCACACGACCGGACGGAGGAGGAATTTTCGCAGCGGATGGCGTATCACGTGACGCGCGCGTCATCAAAAAGTGCGGCCCTCGCCTAGTCCGGGCTCCTTCGCTCGCGGTCCGGATTGAAAATGCTCGCCGGTATTTCCATCCGTCCGTTTGGCGGTCGTCTGACGTCAATTCAGCGTAGTCATCGTCAAATCTGTCAACATTGTTGTCAGCTTGAAGCCACGTGTGTTGATGTGCAGTAGTGACCGCACGTGCTTTTGCTGTGGTGCAGCGAGAAAGGCGAGTCATGGGACGGTATTTTGTAGCGATGCCTTTAAAGTAATAATGCCTTTTCACGCTTATCGCGCTTTGTCAGTGGTCAGAGCGACAGTCCGCTTGCGTTATCAACGGGATCAGCCGGCCGTGAGCGGTGGAAGATAAGACTATTCTAAAATAAGTCATAAGACATCGCCACAAACTCGCGGCCATGGTTGCGCGCGCATTTCTATTTACTCAGACCGCGCAGCCTGCGCGACCTCAACATGAGTGAGGTGCACAAGAAAACGCTAAGTGACGAGGCAACCGTCACTTTTTGGCTCTTGTTGAGGGATTCACAGCGCTATGGAATATAGAGCATGCCGAGTATGCAAACGCGCAGCTGCTAATAAGCGTTGGAGCCGAGAGTAAGCACGCGGATTCCGCAAACGGCGCTCCGGCTGTGCGAATGCGACCCAACTCGGCTGCGCCGGATTCAAGTGATGACGTCATTGTTTGTCCGCGGAGCAGGCGGGATTTTGCCCTCGCGTGTGTATCCACCTTAAGACGTTTGATCCGTTTGTGCGTACAGCACTTTCGTCGCACAGGCCCGAGAATGGCGGTCGGAGCGCGCTGGAAAGAAAAAAAAGATCTACAAAAGCGCAACGCCTGCTTCCACGTGACACGGATTGGCCAATAGGGGAGCGGAGGAGGCTGGGGCGACAGGAGGCGGCGAGGAGGAAACGCCGGGGTGAGCGCGGTGGCAGCAAGACATAAGAATGGCGCTACTTTTTATATATAGGGGTTTTAGCCGTTGGACGCTCGCTGCGCCCTCTCTATGACGTCACACCCCGCGCTCCGCAGCTGTGATAACCGGGAGTATAAAATGGGAGAGCTCGCGTCGCCGCAGCCATAGTTGAGGCCGCAGTATGGACGGTGAGAAGTCGACCAGCCTGAAGGAGGCCAGGGATTGCTGTAGAAATGAAGTGAAGAGGAGACAGCGCGCTGAAGAGATTCAAGAGGAGCATGCCGAACGGTTGGCCAAACGCCGTGAAAGCGATGCCGCTAGACGGGCTCCCTTAGCCTCTAACGATGAATCTACAGCGCCGACCTCTGATAATGAATGCTGCTTGAATTCTGCGTCTCTGAAGGCAGCCCGCCTTGCAGCCCGCCCCGCTTTACCCGTTGGTTGACCACAACGTCTCTGCTTTCTTAGTCTAGTGGGAAACCACTAAGTTGGGAAACCACTAACTACAACATGTCTAACCACAAGCGAAGCCTAAGCGCAGCCGGGGGTCTGTAGCTATCGCTACTCGATTAGGTTTAACGAGAGTTAAACCACAGCCATTTTTTAAACATGTAACAAGCTTCAAGGGACCCTAAGCACCAAGCGCACCTGGGCGGTACTAAATACTCTCATATCCAAGAAGGAGAACAAGAACGCCGCAAAACAGAAAGGGCAGAGACTCATACAGAAACACCCGGAGAAAGAGGAAGACATTATCAAAGAAGTGAAGGAGAAGTTCATTGGTACGGAGCGGACCATAACTGGAGATTCGCACTTTGACGAGTATCGAGGCAACCCAAACATACAACTGGATCGGCCCTTCACAGAAGCAGAGATCGAGAGGGTCCTGAGCAAGCTCACCCGAAACACGCCGCCGGGTATACGTCCGAATATACATCAAGACACTCTAGAACCTAGATGGACCCTCTGTAGACGCACTCTTAAAGCACATCAACGAGTGCTGGGAACGGGGTAAAGTACCACCGGAATGGAAACATGCCGAGGTAACCATGATTCCTAAACCCAACAAGCTTATCAGTGTACAGAACCTGCGACCTATATCCCTCACCTCGTGTGCTGGAAAACTCTGCGAGCACATGGTGCACAACCGGATGATCGAACATATCGAAGACAACGGATATGTCCCAAACACAATGTTCGGATTTAGAGATCACCTGTTGACGCAAGACGTGTTACTGCAGATCAAAGAAAAACTGATAAACAAACTGGACACGCATAGCAAGAAAGCCATCCTCGCACTAGACTTGAAAAGGGCTTTCGACGACGTGTCACACGAAGCCATATTGCAACACCTCAACTTTTATAACTGCGTAGACAAGATGTATGATTACATCCAAGATTTTCTGAAAGAACCGACAGCCACAGTAGGAATAGGCAACTTACACTCCAAGAAATTTGAAATACCGCGAAAGGGAACTCCACAAGGCTCCGTCATTCCGCTGATGCTATTCCATCTGGCGATGAGCTCGCTATCGAAACAACTGAAGCAAATAGAAAGGATTGGTCACGTAATGTGTGCTGACGACCTTACCATCTGGACTACGGGAGGGTCGACAGGTAAACGGCAAGACGCTCTGCAAGAAGCGGAATTGACACAACGGAAAAGTACCTGGAAGCATGTGGACTGACGTGCGCACCAGAAAAGTCGCAGCTCTTGGTGCTAAGAAAGCCCACAAGAGGCCGACAACCGCAGCAGATACCAGACCCGGAAGGTGGCAGGCATCATCATTCCGTAGGTTACGACGCTCCGCATCCTCGAACTCATGATTCAAAAGGACGGGGCCGCGGGAGCAGAGTTGGAAAAAAATTCAGAGACCACGTACGACGGAACGTGCGGGTAGACCCCTTAGCGAGGAACATGCACCCGGAGTTCAACGAAGGCAGAAGACGCGCTAGAGCCAAGGCACTAACGGACGTACACGCGGAAGACCCCGGTGCCAGATACGTGGAAGCAGCCGAATATGCCGGCCGCAACGGCTTCGCAATCGCGGTGGTCGACTCCGGAGGCAACGTGCGGGCGACCGCCAGCACATCGAGCAAGCAAGTGGAGGAAGCAGAAGAAATAGCCATCGCCCTGGCCATCGTAGACCGAGAATGCCACACGATCCTCAGCGACTCCAGACAGGTGGTGAGGAACTACGCCAAAGGAAGAATTGCCACAACGGCGGCACGCATCCTGTTCCAACAGGCAGGCCGCGACAAGAGGACTCGAATCAAGTGGTTCTCGGCGCACGCAGGTCAGGCCTCGGAGAAGAATGCCAACCGCAACGAAACGGCACGCGCCCGAGCTCGAGGATTAACCGACCGCGCCCAAGGCAACGGCCGCCCGCTGTGGTTCAGCGCCAAAGACAGGATGACCTGCTATAACGAATTGACCAAGGCCTTTCGACCTGCCACCCTGCAAAGGGCTGAGCAGGTCGCAGGCCGTGATGTTCAGGCTATCACAAACGATAACACTTCTTAGCCCGGCGCTACTGCATAGGATGTACCCATAATCGCACCCCGATGACAAGTGCAGAGCGTGCCGCAGGGAGACGGCCACATTCGAGCACATGCTATGGGATGGCTCCAAACATCCAAGCGAAGCTAACTCGGGACGTATACCGCCGCAGCTCGAGGAAGCGACGCGGAGCGACGACCAAGTAAAACCACTCCAGGCCGTCCAGCAGGTCATCGAGGCGCTGGCTAGGCAGGAGCCTGGCGAGCCGGCAACGGCGAGCGGGGATCCTCGCAGAGCACACGCCAAGATGACGACGTAGACCACGTCCGAAGCGCGCGTGCGCGCTTTACTGCAGGCTCAATCAACGTTTTCCCAATCCAATCAGAGAACAGTGCAACAAATATAACCCACCTTATCAAAAGAGTGACGAGCAAAAGTCACGGACTCAAGGAAGAAGACTCCACGGGAATGATACAAGCATTGATCACGAGCATCGTCACGTACGGGACCCCATACGTTGACATCCAGCATAGTCAACGAGACAAAATCAACGCCCTCATCAGAAAAGCCTAAAAAACTGCCATAGGCCGATCGCCCTCCACGTCCACAGTGAAACTACTCAAAATGGGACTGCACAACACATGGGAAGAGCTCGTGCAAGCGCACAACGTCAACCAGTGGGAGAAACTCTGGGCTACCGGGCTACCGGTAGCCCAGAGTTCTGGGCTATCAAAAATCTGGGCTACCAAGTCAAGGATGAGACGCACCTACCTCAGCGTATCCCACACGAGATCAGAGACAAGCTACACATAAATACCATACCCAGAAACATGCTTCCCGAGTAAGACAAGGAAAGGAGACAGGTGAGAATATAAGCGCCCAAGCAAATACTCGAGCGCGCCAACAACAAAGAAGAAAACGTGAAATACACAGGCGCATGCGCCGTACAGAACAAACGACCGATTTGCAATCAGCGTGGTCGACGAGAATGGCGAATAACTTACAGCCACATCCATATGTGCCAAGGACGCGAGTACAGTGGAAGAGATGGACATAGCCCTGGCCATCGCAACATGCAAGAAGACCCTGATTACCGTGGTGACGGACTCGCAAGAAGCATG
Source organism: Dermacentor silvarum (assembly GCF_013339745.2). Lineage (NCBI taxonomy): Eukaryota > Metazoa > Arthropoda > Arachnida > Ixodida > Ixodidae > Dermacentor > Dermacentor silvarum. Next base: position 262,781,688 of record NC_051154.1, on the reverse strand, counting down.
CAGAAGATATGTGAACAGAAGGATCGGAAAGGAACAGGCTTCAAGTCTTGAGAAACCCCAAGATAGAAGAAGCAAACATCCGCTGGACGCAGGGACACGAGTCTCTCGCGGGGAACCAGACGGCGCACGCCGCAGCTCGAGATCATGCACGCCGAGCCATCTCCGACACGCAAAGAACATGTACTAACGGCTGCCACGAAGAGGATGAACGGATATCCAACAAGTACTCGGAGATCTTGGCGCACTACACGAAGCAGAGGAGTCACTACTCGCCCGCACATAAGAGGATGAGTAGGGAACAAGCGGTGACTGGGAGAAGACTCTAGGCTGGAACCTACCCGCATGGAACACTGCTGCGCGCCATGTATCCGGGGACCTACGGACGGGACTGCAAATTCTGCCCGCCGGACACGCCCAACACCTTGCACCACATGGTGCTGGGATGCAGGAATAACCCATACGTACCACTGTCATCACCACCACCAGGCGATAACAACCAGAAATAAGCGGAAGCAGATGAAGAATCGGAAGACCAGTGGTGACGCAAGACCCTGAAAACCAGCTACGATTTGTTAACAGGGCTCTGGCGGCGGCAGCGAGCCATGGCTACCTGGACTGAGGAGGTCACCCACCTTTGGGCTCAAGAAGCCCGGTCTAACAATAAAGTTCACGTCTCTCTCTCTCTGCCTTGCGACTTCAAATAACTGTTCTCGAATTCCCTTGCATATTCTGTCAATGTAAATTCGTTCTGTGGCAGAATTTAGATTCATTTTCCCTCCTCATTTCTACCACCCTATTGCTATAAGAATATTACAAATAACAATGGGGTAGGCACTCACCAAGTGAATGCCAGTGGTGCCGCGGTAATGTGCTGCAGCAAAGTCAGAGGCTTCACCAAAGCGCGTATAGTGTTGGCGCCTTGCGAGTTCATGTTCGTCAACATGCACCTAAAGGTGCCATCGATGAGCAAGGAGAGCTCGTACATTGCACCACATGCAAGTAGGACCACGAATTTGCTGTCGCAATTCCTTTCAGCAGTAGATTACAGGACATATTTGATATTTTTATTTGTATAATGCATGTGTATACACCGTACAAGGAAACAATGAAAATAGCTGAGCATGAGGTCGTGGGATCGAATCTCGACCGCGGCGGCCGCATTTCGATGGAGGCCAAATGGAAAAACGCCCGTGTGCTTACGTTGTAGTGCACGTTAAAGAACCCTAGGTGGTCAAAATTAGTCCGGAGCCCTCCACTACGGCGTGCCTCAGAAATGGTTTGGGTACGTTAAACCCCCGAAAGAAGAACAAAGAAATCTGGGCTTTTAGGGACCAGAACAATGATTTAATTATTAGTCACACAATAGCGTAGGTCTCCGGATTAATTCAGACATCGTGTTTTTTTTTTGTTTTTTTTTTTTACGTGGGCCCAATGCACTGTAAACGAGAACTTTGTTTTCGTTTTTTTTTTTCTTCTCGATTTTTTTTCACCACCATCAGAATGCGGCCGCCTGCTTGTACACAGCAGAGCAACGCCACAGTCACTATGACTACATTGGAGATGTCGCGTTACCGAGGCTAATCTGACGCAACGTCGTCCGTTATTAGGAGCATCGAAACGGAGTGAGGTGACATCAGGTTAAAATAGACGTGTAGGCTTGCACGCTATGTACACCTATCGTAGAATAGTAATTGAACCGGGGCTGGAAACACCTGTGGTCGTTTCGACATCGGGGTGCGCGAGGAATGAACGCGTCTCGTTCGCCGCGGGCGCTCGTGAAACATACTCGTTCACTTGCGGTGTTTTCTTTTCTTTGGGTGCGCGTGTTTGCGCTCCTTCTTTTGTTTCAAGAAAGAGGAAGTTGCAGACACCATCAAAACTACCCTTTGAGCATTTGCATAAAAGGGAGCCCGAAATGTTGTTGTCCAATCGGAACGCACATATACACTCAGCTATATGGCGATCCAGCGTTTCAGAGGCTTTCTTAACAGCTCTGGCTGTTTTGGATGGGATCACTCTCTTTTTTATTGGAAGTGACAGTGTAGCCTGATATTATCTATCGGGACCACTGCCATCTTCTTTTACGTAGGACGACGTGGGCGACGCTCCGTCGTGGGTAGTCCCGGCATTGCACTCTCGTCGGGACGAAAGCCCTTCGTAACCAATGCCAAAAACAGACCGACCATTCAAGCACAGTCCGCTTGCCTGTGTCGGTCATTGCGTGATTTCAAGGCGTCCGCAATTCATGCGAGTCTCTTATCGCATTTTCGGGTCCATCTGAGTGCGCATCCTGTCCGACCTTTTCAATGTCGCAGGGCTGCGACGCAGCTTGTGGTTGCACTGCATATAGCATCGGTAAACATTATTAAATACGCACAATCGGCAGGATCGGCTCTGATTATGCGAGAAAAGGCTAAAATAGCCGTAACAGGTTAGGTATAAAGTAATGACATTTGAAATGAAACGTTTCAGCCTTACAGTAATCCCTGTCGCCAGATATGAAAGAAGCTGGTATATTACGGTGGCACAACACACGTAAAGCAAATAAAAAAGGCGGGTAGTTCGTACGGTGGCGCCACGTACAGTGTACTTTACAGACATGTTATTCATGACCTACACCTTGAAAAAAAAAGAAAGCTTCTTGTAATTACTACTTGGTTGTCACACTGTTTACTACCTCGGTAGAACTGCAGTTGGTTTAACTAGAGTGTACTAGAATACGGTCGAGTGGAACGAGCGGCTGGGGCGCCACATGCTTTGCAGTGAGGCGCCCGACCTGGAAAAATACTGTGGCGGCGCTGCGATCGAAGTGGATTAGGCCGAATCAAGGTCGCGCCGTTGGAAACTGCTGGTGATACAGCTCGGCAGGTTCATTCGTACTACTTCGCGCGCTGATATTTGCGTTCAGACCGCTCAAATGGTGTACATAATTGCACATGACATGTATTTATGACTTAAGAATAAATTCCTTGCTTTCTATTCTTTATTTTATTTTATGTTTTAATGCCGCTCCGTGATGCGCATGCATTGCGGCCGCATTGTCGGCTTTCATTCTACTATGTTATTGTATGGTTCCCTTTGGAGAACAAATATTTTTCTCGTTCTACAAGCAGCATGTATCTCTCGTGTGTGTTGTTGGACATATAGTTTTCCATCAACAGGTCTTGCGAAACGCAGACGGAGAAACATATGTAACCTTCCTGCTTGCCGCTTGAAACAAGTATACAGCATATCTGCCCCATCCGGCGCCTTGTACTCAGATTTACGGGAAGCATTGCTATAGATTAAAAAAAAAAGAAGAGTAAACTGCAGCGCAACATTCCATGCAAGTTTCCGTCTTCCTCGCCTAACAGAATGCGGAGTAATTGGTACGGGGTCATTTATTGCTGTCGGACCTCAAGCGCCGAAAACGGTTTTAGTTAGTCATTCTATATGCTCATCTTTGGCCGTGAGCCGAACGTGGAAACTTTTTTCCAGTCAATACTTCAAAAAAGAAAAACAAGAAGGAAAGAAAGAAAGCCTAATTAGTGTCTACATGGCGTTGGGCTGCTAAACTCCATGGAGCTCGCGGGTTCAATCGATGTCCCGGAATTCGACTGGAACGAAATGGAAAAACACTCGTGTACTTATATTTAGGTGCGCGTTAAAGAAGCCCAGGTGGTGAAAACTAAACCTCATAATCATATCGTGGTTTTGCCACGTAAACGTAAGAATTTATTTAAATTAAAAAAAAAGATAGAGAAAAGCATGTGGCTACGTTCTTCGGCTTTTTTCTAGGGGTGTAAACAAAATAAATTATTCTCTAGTCTGATTACCGAGAAAAACATGTTACGCTTCTCCTATATTTCATACATAAATTTAATGCCGTTCCCAAAGCTATGACCGCTCAACTCAGCAGCTTGTAGATCATAAACGGCTGTTTTTATGTTATCCGGTGCACTATCATAACGACCATAATGAAACAATTAAACGAACGGCATGTCTCACATACACGTAGAGATATGTGCAGATCTGTTGCGTTCGTTGAAGAAGATAAGTGTGGTACCACATGGGGCACCGAGTTTTAATGGGTTGCAAACTTGATGAGACTGTCAAAAAAAGTTTTCCATGTCTGAATCAAGTTAGCAGGTTTACAGGCTACCTTTTCATTTAATTACCTAGATGATAGCTAGGAACTTGTTAAGCAGGACTTAGGAACACCCGTGCGTTATTTCTCTCAGGAACTGCGCCTCTGCGCAACAGCCACGACTTCCCGGCAGCACAATCATTCGGAATAAGTCATCACTTGCATCGGTCACTCACCTTTGAGACTTCAGTGGTGCTGTTATATTCGGCGTCGTACAGTATATCTATAACACTTGCGTGTATATATATATATATATATATATATATATATATATATATATATATATATATATATATATATATACCCCTGTACATGCCCGCCGTTTCTGATACCTGTACATGAGCCATCAGATGTGTCGACACTCACGACGCCACTAAATCCCGTCAGTCACGCTCGCATGCTTTTTTGTTAATACGTTTTCAAATCCCACTCCATGCACGCCCAACTTTGTACCCCTGTACATGCCCGTCGTTTCTGATATACCTTGACATGAGCCATCAGATGTGTCGACACTCACGACGCCACTAAATCCCGTCAGTCACGCCCGCATGCTTTTTGTTAATACGTTTTCAAATCCCACTTCCTGCACGCCCCAACTTTGTACCCCTGTACAAACACGCCCAACTTTGTACCCCTGTACGTGCCCGTCGTTTCTGATATTCCTTGACATGAGTCATCAGATGTGTAGACACTCACGACGCCACTAAATCCTGTCAGTGATGCCCGCATGCTCTTTGTTAATACGTTTTCAATATTCCCACTCCATACACGCCCAACTTTGTACCCCTGTATAGCACCACTGTACATGCCCATCGTTTTGATGATTTTGACATGGGTCATTGCACATGTTGACATCCATGACGACGCGAAATCTGTGCACACCTGTGGTCATGGGCTACTCACGATTTAGGAGCTTGTTTTCACAGCCTTGTTGTATTCACTTTTTTTAATAATTCCACTCTGTGCACGCGCAGTTTTCCATTTACGTGTTCGTTGTATTCTTCTTTACTTTGTATATATATTTTTTCTTTCCACTTTGTATTTTTTTCTTGTCTCTTTTCACCCTTATGGCAAAAAGGTATAAATTGAGCTCTGTATGCTTGTACACGCACTCTTGATGAAGGCCGGACCCCGGCCGAAACGTCAGTAAAGTCTTGTTATGTTTTTCCTACGTGCTTCTATTTTTTGAACTGTATATATATATATATATATATATATATATATATATATATATATATATATATATATATACGGTTCAGCCTGCTATGAATATTATTTCTGTGCAGTATTCACTAATACGTGTGTTTGTTACTGCTAACACGTGCGCTTATTCCGGTCGGGAGTTCTCACTTTTTCAATTAGTGCATTTAAAATATTTGTTATTTTTTCCCTTACACATATATCGTGAATATATATGTCTATGTACCCTTTGATTTAATTGCCTATAAATACATTCGCCATTCTTCGCGCCACGCAGTTAATGAACCTGGTTTATTTCACTCTAATATTGTTTCCTTCAATCATTTTTCCTGATAATATCCACCAATAAAAATCGCGCGTAAAATGACGCGATATCAATAATAAAATGTTCTTACGTAGCTTAATTCATGTTGCCGAGATACCAGTTACCTTTGAATACAGTAAAAACAGCGGTTCACTTGGCTAAAACTGCATTTGGTACCGGCCGTCATGAGTCATGAGCGCACCAGAGCAACTAAAACATTAAAAAATGTACTGCACAGACGTTCTGGGAGAAAAACTGGGCGTCCGCCAGTGTCCGCCTAGCGAACACGCGCTCGCTAGCAGACGAGGCGCTTGCCAACGACAGCAAAATTGAAGACGTCGCGTTATATAATCCATGCCTCAAATATATATGTTTGGCTAAATGGTGTAAACATAAATTTGCAGTTGAAATACAGCACTATTTTAAGAGCGTACTACCGTAATCGGCCTCGGCAGCCGCAGCGAAAGTACCTTGACGATGCCGCGGAGCGCGTCTCCGCCCCAATCCAGTTCGCTCGCAGCGCCCTCGCACGATTTTTCCACACGTGGCGCCTAAGCGGTAGAGCGCCGTTAGGCCCACTCGACCATTGTCTAGTATACTCTAGTATAACGGTAGAGTTGGTTTCTAGCCTATAAGAAAGTTCTAGCCTATAACAAAGATATCGGACTCACTCTGGAAAATGCTAGTGCTGGTCCGATACAAAGCGTTGTAGGGTATAAACTTTGTATCTGGTGGTGCTGTGTTTGGAATTGGTAGCTGAGACCCATTAGTAACAGTGACTGCCTTGTTTAGTCAGTAATGCTACCAACTCTACCGTTACCAACTGCAGTTGTAGCAAGGTAGCAAATAGTGTGGCAACCAAGTAATAAATGCAATGGTCCTTTTTGATGCGAAAGCATCAAGCGAAAAAGCGGGCGTCCGTAGCAGCGAAACGGCACCTAAATTCGCATTGGCTGGGAAACGAGACGAATTACACCGTAAACGAAGTAAGGGAGTGGAAGAACGCCGCAAAAACGAGCGAAAAGGCAGAGGCACATCGCGCTCTCCCCTCACACAGGGGAGAGCCCGCTCTGCTCCGTCGAAGCTTGCATGCGCGGACCGAGTTCTTCATCAGGCGTGCCGCATTCAGCCATAGCAGAACCTGTGCACACGCACTTCCCCTGAGTTGGAATTCGATGCGCTTAATGTACTCGGCCATGTAGTACGGTGCGAACGTAGAAACTAAAAAGAAAACCCGCACCAATTTAATCACAAAACTTAACATACCCCGCAGCAAAACTCGAATGACCGTTCAGCGGCATTCAATTGGACATTAATGCTTTCGCATTAACAACTCATAAGAAGTGCTTAAGTGTCCTCGGATGTTTTTTTAAAACAAAATGCTCTATTATGCATTGATGCATAAAATAACTGGATTGCCCAAGTCAGGTGGTCACAGAGACGCGTTCGTACCACTGCTCCCGCGTTCGTTATTCTCGTCGTCTTCCACAACTGGCAGGCTTTTGCCTTCACGGTTTACAAACGTGTAACACTTATTTTCGCGCGCCCCTGACTGCCTTTCTTATTCCCATTTGCAGACAAGCCGCTATCCTGCGGTTTTCTTTGCAGATTTTCGTCGGGAAGGATTTGTCTGCCCTGCTCACCCACTGCAAAGAGAAATTTCCACGGCTGATATATTGATTACATTTTAAGGTCTGAAAACATCGCGGGGTAGAGATCCGAAATAATCTTGACAGTTGGACTTCGTAATGCGATTAGCATTCTTTGGGAACTATACCCACTTTCCCGTTTGTCCATTTGCACCTAACCTCTTTCGCCCAATGACGTTGTCTACTAGCTTGAGCCTGTGTGCTGGCTGTTGCCTCGCCGAGCAGACAACATGGGTCGTTGGGTACGTGGCCGAATACACAACTTTCTGATGGGTGCTGTTTGGACAAGTAGACAACTTGGGTCGCTGGATATGTGCCACTGTGTATTTGCACGAATTTTTACAGGGGAACTACTTCGGTTTTTACCATGCCAGGCAAGTGGTCGTTTTTTGATTTATCTGAGCCTTAACTCACGCGTGAAGTAGCCTAGCCGGTAAAGGAACGCAAAAATGATTTCAAGTAAGCAAGAAGCTCTGCATCGAAACTGGATCGGGAAGCCAAACGAGCTGGTTCTCAAGACCTCAAAGGTGACGTCAGAGAGCGTCATCTTGAGAACTTCTGTTCAAGTGTTCAATGAATAATAAACGCACTTGCACTTCGTGACCCATGTTAACAGCAAAGATAATACAAAAAGTCACAAGACGTCGGCAATTCCTCCTGCTCTGAACTCAATTATAGCGACAGCAGCCCACTCTCGCAGCAGACACCGCCCCCCTGTCAAGAACAACATACACTTTGCGATAACGGAGAAGGTCGCCTCTTTCCCCTTGCCTGTTGCGGCCTCCGAAATACATGCACAGACGCCAGCGCTCTCAGGGTCTGCGTGGCGCCTGAAGTTTCACACAAAGCATAGCGAATGTGAGTGTTGCGTGATAGCTCTGCGGTTACCCCATGGAACTCCAAAGCACGCAGTGCCGCAAGGGCCCGAGTTCGATCCACAGTGGCCGGCCGGTAAAGCGTTATTCTTCGTCGTCATAAGGTGAGGGTGAATCTAACGATGATGAGGTGACCTGGCGACGACGGTGTTTAAGGAAAGGGTAAACGCACACAGACAATCCATTTCCGAGCTGTCTTTACTGCTGCCACAAGAAAAGATTGCGTTGTGAATGGCTACCTTTTTTGCCGAAAGATTCGCTCCAGCAGATGAGTTGAAGGCAGTTGCTCATGACCAAGTAGGAGCCCTACCAACTTTATAGCCCATTTAATTTTGGATTCACAGAAAAAATTAAATCTCGTGCTTTCTAAGACGTTTTCGTTAGCATTTAAAGATAAAGCTGGAAAACCTCGCTGATAAATAAAAATCCGTATCTAGTGAATTTTGGACACTGTACATTTGGTTCTGCTTCGACCAAGGCTGAAATTTTCTGCTACTTTGACACGTACTTAAAAAATGCTGCTTTTTTGTTTCAGATGACCTTTTTTTTTAAAGAAAACTCATGAATTCGATGAATTGGTTACGGTTAGCTCAACAGCTCATGGAAATTGAAGAAGTAGTTGCGTTCATTGAGGCAGATCGAGGTGCATGTTGCGCTTGGAGCACGTGTGTCTATTACATTTAAGCCATTCCCATCTTTCCCGCGTGTTTTTACAAGTGGCCAGTGCCCTGCGCTGTGATCCTTACGACGGTTTTGTTGGATGTACCTTAATGGTCCCCACATTCTCTGCCACATAGAAGGCCCTTCAAGGACGATGACTGCACGCTGTTCTGGTTTGGAACAGTACCCTTTCCTTGTTTGAACATGCTACCTCACCAAAAAAAGAAAAAAAAAGAAAGCAAGAAAAGGCGAAGACCACCGATAGATGAAAGTCAAGTGATAGCTTCATTGAAGAAACCTGCTCAGATGTAAAGTTGTGTGTGATGCGAGCGTGCGTGTGACGACTACTGCCAGACAACGGCGGCGACGATGGCACGAAGGTGATGGAATTATGACGACGGCATGACATTGCTTCTTGGATTCTCTCATTCGTTCACGCCTCTTTTCCTATGCAGCTCAGGTTTCGGCGGCGTCATCCTCGCGCCACCTGCGAGCCTAGCACTTGCCACGAGAGGGCACCGTCTTCATTCGCTATATGACGTCACTCTTCTTGCTCTCGATGATCAAAATTTATATTCCTGATTGGCTTATCTTTCTTCCTTTTTTAATTTTTTACACACTGGTATTGTGTTACCGTTGTAGCTCTAGTGTACAAAATATTGAGGACAGGGACATGGTGAGGCACAGACAAGCACCTTCAGTCCCTGGTTTCCCTTTCTTTCTTTTGCCATTCTCGTATGTTTGTCTGTATTCCAAATGCGTAAGAACCGAATATTTGTAAAGAAAAGGGAAAGTGAGTCTGAAAAAAACTGTAACTGATCTCACGAGCTCGCGCAGTGCTTCGGGGTGAGATCTCCCGACCACGGCAAGTGAGGGGAGTAGGCATAGAAAGCTCATATATACCTTTAAACATTTCTGAGACACTAAATCAGAGTCTTCCCGTTCTCACCTTAAGGTGAGATACCCTGCCACAGCGGTATCTCAGATTGTTCGATGAGGGGTTGTCTTCGTCCACTTCGTGCCATCGTTTATATATTCGTGGGAGGTACACGTTCGGAGCGAGAGCAGTTTTACTTTTCCTCGTACTCGCTGCTACTTCTGCTCGTTTACATTTTTATAAATGCCGTGCCTTGAATATTGCATCTTGTCGACTTCGTTGTGGCCTTGCGTTTCCAGAACGGGCTTGATCCTTAAAGAGACAGTGTATCCGTTATATGAAATGACTACAGCAGCCTGCCATAGTTCAAACCATTTTCTGAACGATGCACCTGCGCACAAAAGTAAGCAAAGTATGCGCGCGTCACGCACAACAGTCAGTGATCACTGTATTGCAGAAGTAGAACCTATAAAACTGAACATTCAAACACTGCTTGCATTACCACAACGGATGTCCATGCTCTCAATGATCACCTCATTTAACCAGTGCTGCTAAATCGCGTTCTTTTTATTGCGATAGCAATTATATACGGACACTGCAAGTGCATTCCTGCCGTCTTCATCGCCGTCGCCATGATCTTCTGTATAAAGTCCAAACGCGATAGCATCGTCGCCGCGTGCCGTACGCTGTATGTGCGAGTAGAAACTTGCGAGGGTCTACCAACGATCGCGGCTCAATCTCACGCGTGCGAGGGAGGAAGGCGGGGCGCACCGCCTTCCTCCCTCGCGCCGCCTTCTGTCACGCGCGAGGCATGGGGGGGGGGGGGGGGTATATTCTGGCAGCTGCTCTTTACAAGGCGGCCGCGCGGCCGCCTTATCTTGAAAGCGATCTTGCGACGTAGCCAAAGTGGCCTCATCTTCTAAGCAATCTGCGATATGGACAAAGTACGCGCAGTGCCGGTAGCTTCGTATGCGCTGTGCTTTCGACGTTTCGTTTGCGTTGAAGCGAGAGACAGCACGAAGGTCAATTCGGTCGCTGCTGCTGCCGCGCTTCCGCACTCCAACGTTTTGACAGCGAGCTTGTTAATTTAGTTAGCGAATGTTTACAGGTTTATACTGCCGATAAAACTACTATTCTAACCTCTTCTTCTTCGTTCTGGGGTTTTACGTGCCAAAACCAGTTTAGATTGTGAGGCATGCCGTATTGGAGGGCTCCGGATTAATTTTGACCTCCTGGGGTTCTTTAACGTGCACTACAACGCAAGCACACAGGCGTTTTGCATTTCGCCTCCATAGAAATGTGGCCGCCGCGGCCGGGATTCGATCCCGCGATCTCGTGCTCAGCAGCGCAACGCCTTAGCTGACTGAGCCACCGCGGCGGGTATCCTAACCTCGTATAGCTGTCTGCTAATTTGCTATCGCAATCAATGCTTCGCCTTTCGGGCAAAACTGCGTCTTTTTTATATTTGTTTACTCCTGGCGTGTTCCATCTCCACCTAACCGAGGTGGTACACGAGAAGGCGTTGCCGCGAATATTTAAAAGAAAAAAAGAGAACACGGAAATCGAGGCATTCCGCTGCTAAACCCGCATTTTTATATGTTTATGATTGACGACATAATATTGAAGTGCACAAGAAAAAAAAGTTTTTTTTTTTCTTTCGGAAAAGCGTGAAGTTGTACGTGGTTGGCTCCAGCCTCGTTAGCGCGATGCCTGCTCGTTTCTCACTCAGCTTACTACTATGAGGTGACGCTGAAACGAAGATGTGGGTAGAGTGGCGGGGGCTAAAGACAGCTTCGCAAGAGGTTGGCACCTGCGCTGACGTCACAACTGGCAGGTACAGGGTGGCTAGTAGAACTCAGCCTCTCAGATCATGCATCGGTTGTGCACACGTCAATTTTTATTATTGTATCTGATGTATTTCTGTATTATTTACAGTGTACACATTGCATTTACGCTTCGCCTTTTCTGTCCACCCTATGTAATGACCTAACGGACCCTTCGCGTACTCATAAAAAGAAATATTACTTTGCGGGAAAATTACCGCAATTCTCATTCACGCCTTAGGCGCACAGCCCATCAGGTCCAGCAGAACTTTCAGTACTAATTTATCTGAGATGTGCATGGACCAAACAAAGAGCCGATGTTGCTATTTGACGCGTATTTTAATCAAACTACCCTAGCGTTTTTGCTTTGCGTATTCATCGGAATCCGCGGTTGGGCATCGATCCCGCGGCCTCGTGCTCAGCAGTAGAACGCAATTTAGCCACCAATAGTGATTGCATGTACCGTCGTCATGCCATGGTCTTGCGTTGTCGTTGTCCCCATCCTGCTGCAGTCGTCGTTGTCGTCATATACGATGCCATGTGATTGGTGACCTTACTCCGTCGTCACCGTCATGTCATCATCGTCTCGCAATTGGCGTCGTTATTCCGTCACGTTGGTCACGCCGTCCTGGGTCGCCATGCTATTGTCGCCGTCGGGTTGCCGCATGCCGTCGGGTTATCATGTTGCCGTCGTCGTTGTCTCCATCATGGTTCGTAGCCGTCGTCCGTTGTTGTTGTCGTTGTTGTATCGCCGACTTCGTCACGCCATCTAAGTGGTCTTGTCATCCTCGTCCTGCCGTTGACGTCGTCGTCGTCATGTCACCGTCTTCGTGACGCTTCATCGCCATCGACATTGTATTTGCTGTCGTGCCGTATACGTCGTCATCAAACCACCGTCACCGTTCGCTCCTCTGGTCGACGGCGTGGAACACACACACACACACACACACACACACACACACACACACACAAACACACACGCACGCACACGCACACGCACACGCACACGCACACGCACACGCACACGCACGCACGCACGCACGCACGCACGCACGCACACACACACACGCACGCACGCACGCACGCACACGTATACGCACGCAACTGGCCTCCTTACACGGAAAAGTGATTTTAGTAACATTTTGCGCAACTCCAAGTGAGGCTAGATAGCATGATAATTTCACGCAATGCGAGCACTTGTGCGGAGCGCGGCTCTTTAAATGGATAAAATTCACAAGCTCACTTATGAACTGTAAAAGTTCTAACGTCAGCTGCAAAACCGCGTTGACCGCGCCTTCGCCCTTGCATTTCTCCGACAGATGGTCTTCTGATTTGCATGCCAAGGACGAAGTTTCCGCCACATGTGGCGTTGTCCGCTAAAGCGCTGGTAATTTTTTATGAACAGACAAGTAATTACATTGTATCAATCCAACAGTAATTTATACCAATAGTCAAGCAATTTAGGTACCTGGGCGTATACATAAACGAAGGAAAAACATACTCAAACATTCACCATGATAATCTGGGGATGAAACTAAAGTAGAATGCAGCTTTAATTAAACATAGAGTACTTTAGAACTACAATAAATATGAGAGGGGGCGCGAAATTCGGTAAGTAGTAATGGCGCCAGCACTAACGTTCGCAAATGTCATTATGTGTCTAAAATCAGCGATCTTGTCAGAGTTTAAGTTAACCAAAGGTCGGTGGGCCCACTGGCATTGGGGGCCCACGGAAAAACCACAAATAAGGTAGCGCAGGGTGGCACGGGTTGGACCTCATTTCAATTCACAGAAGCGCCGACCCAAATTAGTTTTTCAGAAAGACTCAGAAACATGGATGAAAAGAACATGGGCGGATAAAGTGCACAAATATCTGTACCTCAAAAGCGTGGACACGGAATGGTGGATGTGGTCACAAAATTTGGCAAACAATTAAGTACAAGTTGATTGGAAATGTAAATGGACAACCCGGAGTCACCAAAAAGAGAGTGAGAGAAACAGAGACGGTAAATTGGACGCAAAGGAAAGAAACAAAAGGACCATTTAGATTTACAAATACAAGAAAGAAATCAGGACGTAAAATCTCTACGAACACACAAATGGCAGTGCTTCGTTATTTGAGGCCCGAGCTGGGTGCCCTTATCACAAAGGCATACCAGAGGACATTTCCGCAACAGGATCAGGCATGTGTCTATTGCAGCAAATCTACGGAAACGACGAAGCTCACATCGTAATGGAATGCCAAGATATTTAATCAGCAATTAAGACCCGTAGAAAACGTCCACCATCCAGAAGCGCAGTGATTCAATGCAAATGGAAGCATTAATTACTGGCAGCAGTCGAGATAAGCAAGAGACGTTTAGAGTATTGGTTGGAACAGAAACTTGGAAGAGATGAATAAAGGCGAGGTAGTTACAGGCATAAGTAACTGTACAACACAGATTATGGAGGTTTTAATGAAGATATAAAAATATCAAAGAGAGATAGGCGACATGCTAGACTGCCAAAAGACGTAGTAAAATCTGTTAAACTCAAGCACAGTAGGTGAGTATTTTTGGCCACCCCGTTTCGAAGGGGGATGCCTTTTAAAATATTCATCATCCTCGTCGTTGTCGTCATCATCTGGCGGCGTACGTCGCACAACGGATGTATGGTCTCTATGGTTTATTAGTTTTGCGGAATGAAAGCAATATAATTAATGTTAAGATTAGAGGTTATTTATGAGCAGTTTTCTCATCAGCTGCTTTTGCTTCAAAATCCACGTGGCGGTTACGTGCGCAATAGTGGCTGACCGCGGGCGTGTTGGTAAAGTTGCATGCTTGGTTAGCAGCGTGACGATCTACATTTAAGCGAGAACCTGTCACTTCTCTCGCTTCCATGTAGATCGTCGCGCTGGTAACCAAATATGAAAGATTACGTACGATCATTAACGTTGCAAAGTTCCATGGTTTCAAAATTATTCCGGGCACTACCTACCTAGTTACACAAATCATTGATGTGACGATTATAAACAATCAAGACCTCCCTTCAGTGCCGCATGTAAAAAGAATTCACAGTCATCAGGCAGTTTTTTAGCACAATTCAAGACCTTGTTACATTACCACTGAACGGGGTTGTAAATTTTGGCTTGAGTGAAAATTTATCAGCTTCCCATATGTTCGTTGGTTCGCGCGTGTATAGAAAATAAATTCTGCTCCTTTCAGATACCACCGGATCGAAACGTAGCCGCCTACACCGACCCTCAGTTCCAGCTAGGAGTATGAGGCAGAAAAGACAAGCTGAGACTGCGAAAAAGGAAAGACCCAGTACGGTTGTGTGGTCTTGATTAACTTCGGTCCAGATCCTTCCAATTCTTCCTGATCACTCAGCTGTTTCCTTTTCGGGCGCTGCTCCGTGCCGCAACGTCGCCCGTTATTAGATATCAACTTGGCGAACACGAGCACATTTAAGAACTCGGAAGTTGCTCAAGCGAGAGCTCGTGCCAGTCTCGGAGAAAGGTAGATAAATAAAAAAAAAGAAAAAAAAAACGCCGGCCCTTCCACTCCTTGAACATGGATGATAAGCGAAGCTTATGACCATCACAAGAAATGGAGGGCATACGTACCCGTTCACAGTGCGAAACGCAGGCAGTTTTCTCCTGATTAAAGATTCCTTACACGTAACGCAAACTCTACATTCACCAAGGTCCTCTCCCCTAGTAGCGTAATGTTCATTGAACACTTCCAATGCGTTGTGACGCTGTTCGTCGGAGCGGATCACTGACGAGGGACAAGTTGTTGTCGAACACAAACGCTTGCGTTCGCTGTCTCGAGTTTGCTCGGCGGCGTGGTTAGCAGCATCCGCCCGCCATTGCAGCTTGCGATTCTTCAAAATTAGATTGCTTCGAAATTAAATCTGTCCGTCACGTAAGACAATGAATGGCTCATACCCCCGTTAACGCGGCCTCCCCCTTACGATGACAGAAGAGAAGTGAAATTCTACGCTGGAATGATGAGCGGCAACGGAGCCAGCTGTGGAAGAAGACGACGATCGAGTCACTGCTGATAATGATAGTTTCTGCGAACACACACGGACGTTCAGGCTAGACATAAACAATGTTCACTGCATGACATGTTGACCGCTAATCAAGGACAAAGACAGAGAAAGAGAAACACAAAACGACGACACGGGCGGTGTCTATATATCGCCCGTGTCATCGTTTTGTGTTTCTCTTTCTCTGTCTTTGTCCTTGATTAGCGGTCAACATGTCATGCAGTAAACACCAACTAGGCCATACTCACGTTTTTCTGATAAACAAGGTGCGCTTGTAAAAAAATGTTAAAGAGGTCAACCAAAGCAGCCTCCGGCTTACTGCTGAACAATGGAGTATCGGAGATGCAACCGGAATGCGTGTGATTCCACCCGAGAGCACTTTTTTTTGTATTTGGCATTTGAGGGTGTTCCTGTTCGCTCAACGGAATTCATTATTTGATGCGCTGTGCCCCCCCCCCCCCCCCCCCGGCCTTGCACTGCGACCTTTGAGCGTAACTTTATAGAGCGACACACGAATCATAGTTATGATCGCGATCGACATCATCACGATTTCGCGCCTAAACAAAGATGTTTAATGACGCCACGGCAGCGCACGGTTTTTGATAGCACCCGCAGTTCCAGCATTACCTCTGGCACAACCAACTCACCTGCGCAAACCGGCACCAACATGTCTCAAATTGTTATTAACGAGTCGAGAATTCTTACATAACTAAAGAGACTATAAACTTCGTCCGGATCGGATCACAATGGATTTAGTAACAAGGCACCCACGAATGCGTCACGGGGTCTCTCTCGAGTATTGTCCCCAATATTCAGACAATGACTTTACACGGGTTCCATCCCTCAAGACTGGCGATCGAGTAGCTAAAGTCATCGTTTTTTTTTTTTTTTTTTGAAAATCCGGCTTGCATTCCTCACATCTTAACTACGGACCAATATCATTAACCGGCACAATTTGCAAGCTTATGGAACTCCTTATTCATTCGCAAGTTATAAACTATCTCGAAGATCACAGTTTCATATTTAAATGCCAGCGCGGCTTTGGAAAACACACCGCTCACTGGATTTCTTTTCTTCACGACTTCTATTCATCTATTGACGCCGGATTCCATCTATTGACGCCTAGACTTGTCCTAAGCTTTCGATCTTGTGCCTCATTACAGACTTCTGCCTAAACTTTCAGAAATTAATGTTCATCGCCATATTTTGGAATGGATAACGGATTTCTTAGCATCTAGACTACAGTACAATTTGGCGAACAACCCTAACTCTAGTTTTAGTCACGTGACGTCCGGAGCCACTCCTCCTCAATAGAACACACTTGGGCCACTGGTGTTTCTTGTGTATATTAATTATTTTCCTATAACTATGCTTCGTCCCGCATTAGACTTTTTGTCGGATATTGTGTGCTTTATCGTAACATTTCTTGTGATAACAATCACGTAACTCTCCAAAATGATTAGACGCAATTAACACATGGTGTAAGTCCTTCTTAATGCCCCCAAATTTTACTAAAACTAAATTTATGTCTTTTATCAACCAAGCCACCCGAGTCCCCACTAGGTATCATTTAGAACGTAGTAGTGTGGAACTCGTCTCAACCTATCTTAGCGTTAATTTTCATAACGACTTAATGTGGACCCACCACACTTACTCCACCCTTGCAGCTGCTGATCGCTCTCATAGCATCATCAAACGCAACTTAAAGCAGTCTCCTGTTGACATACGTAAACTTGCTTACACTACACTAATTCGCCCGAAGCTCGAATATGCATCTGCAATATAAGATACGGGTCAGGCATACACCGTCAACGACGTTGAATATGTGCAAAGCCGGGTGGCTCGCTTCATCTTTTCCGATTATTCGCCTGATACTAGAGATACATCATTAAAAGCACGTGCCGATTTACAAGACCTATCCCTATGACACAAATCAGCGCGTCTTTGCCTGCTTCACAAACTTTATCTTCATACTTCTCTTAAAGACGATTGTCTGTTGTCTTTCCACGCCGTGATCAGCATGTCAAAATCAATTAGCGCATACCGTGCCACATGTTACAATATTCACGATATTTGATACCCTGGACCATCATTGAATGGTACAGGTTGCCTTCTGATATTTATTTATTTATTCAAAATACCCCCAAAGGCCCTCATTATGAGGGTATTACATTGCCACTGAACCTGTGAAATTTCGCGACACTGTTAATTAGTTGCCTTTTTATTAGTTTTCTGTTTGTTATCAGTTTCTGTTAAATACGTCTATCAATAAGTGAGCTTGCATATTTTCGCCAAATGATAGTGCTCTGTGCCAATGTTTGATTTAATAATCTTATAATATTTTCCCGCTCATTCTTTCTTTATAGCTGAATTGTGTTAGCATCCTTTTGTTCTGTACTTCGAGTTATTGTTTTTTGCGACTGCTACTTTGTAAAAATTTTTGTGTTTGTAAAGCCCCCCCCCCCTTCCACCACTACGTGAAACCCTCAAATGGGGGCCCCTTTTAAGGTGACTCTGAATAAATAAAATATGAACATACAGAACGCGATTCATTCTAAGAATACTGGATTGAAATCCGGCGCAACTGTTTGCGTGCACCGCCAGTATGGTGGCTCAACCATCATGTATGATCGAAAGTACATGAATTTGCATGAACTTCCTTCTTCTGGTTCCGACCGACCTCCGTGAAGCTAAGTTTTCATCACAAATTTACATTGCTGCAAGTGTTAGGCTTCTAAAATAGAACCCCCCCCCCCCCCCCCCCCTTTCGGAATATTGAAAATAATAACCCGGGCATGTAGCTGCTCGGATCATTTTTATAGGCATAGCGGCACACGGAACTGGTAAGTACTGAGAATAAGTTGTCTGCAAATCGCACCCCAACCTTTTTTCCTGTCAGTGACAGCTCCGTCAGAGCAATGGACACCAATTTGAGGTAGCATCGAAAGTAGGGAAAGTAAATGTAATAACGACTTTGCGCTGGCGGCACGGCTTACTAGCAGTAGAAAAACCTGCCAAAAAGTGACATACGAGCATTTTATTTTTACAAAGCGCTGACCAACTTCAATTACCGTCCGATGAGACAAAGTTTTCCATCTGCGCCAGTTTTGCATAGCCTCTGAGACTGTGTCAGTCCGTTGTGCTTCCACAACCAGATAGTGTTACGGATGATCGATGTTTCTTTACAGATGATGACCAGTATGGATGAGAGGTCGCCACGATGTCGCCACTGAAATGTAGCCGTGGCTGCCACTGAGCTCTTAGTTCTCCACTTTTTCTGTCTCCTCCTTTTCGCCACGTTTCAATCCCCCTTTCGCAGACGAAGCCCACTGGGAGAGTCACTGTTCTGTGGCGGGGTAGTAGCGCTTAAGGCGTGCAACATGAGCAAGCTGGGTTTTCTTGGAACGCGTATCTGTAGACAAAACCCGTGCAACCACGTAAGTTAGGTCGCTCAGGCAATCTTAAACAACGAAAGGGCCGACATAATGTGACAAGAGCTTGCTGCACAAGCCACGCTTGCGTTGTGGGGTCCATAGCAACACTATGTCACCTTTTTCAAAATAAATGGCTTGATGGGAACTATCATACCGATCCTTCGAGCGGTTTTGCGATGCTAATGTGCGGACGCGCGCTATTCGGCGGGCTTCCTTGGCGAAGCAAAGTGTCTTGGCGACGGAATCCTCAGCGTCCAGAGAAAACGGCAGAATCGTGTCGAGGAAGCTCCGCGGCAATCGAGCGTAAAGCAGACAGAAAGGTAGATGAAAAAGAGCGGTAGATGACGGTACTGCTGCGGTCTCTGTGTAGCGTGTAAGATGGTCTAAACAAACGATGATCCATCGATTGTTATTTGATGACCGTGGGAATAGGCCCAGCACGTCCACGCCAACTTGCTCAAAAGGTGCCTGAGGGTTAATCAACGGCTGCAAAAGACCTAGTTGGGTGGTTGAAGGTCGTTTCCGCCGTTGGCATTGGTCACAACTAGCCACATATTGCTTTGTTGTTTGACGCATGTGAGGCCAGTAAAAGCGCTCTTGCACAAGCTGTAGCGTACAGGCGAATCCAACATAACCTGATGTTGGATCATCATGTATGGAATGTAGCACAGCACTACGGAGACTCTCCGGGACTACAAGAAGAAAGCGGGCGCCACTTGCACATACAACAAGCTGTCACGTATAGAAAAACCACTACTGGATTTCGGATTCAGGGCCATCACGAAAAGAGGTTCCAGACTGACGCCGTTGCGTCGATCCTCCGGGAAGACGGCCGCGTCCGGAAATTCAGGTGCAATAGCGGCCAGACAGCCATCGAAAGTGTCTTCTTCAGAATTTGCTGTTGGCAGTAGTAAGCGGGAAAGACAATCGGCGCCAGCATGCCGGCGGCCGCTTCTGTATTTCACTACAAAGTCATACTGTTGCAGTCATAAGGCCCACCGTGCTAGACAACCAGACGAATCCCGATTGCTGACCAGCCAGCAGAATGAATGGTGATCAGTGACTATGCTGAATCGGCAACCATAGATGTAACAGCAAAATTTCTGAACAGCAAAAACAGCTGCAAGGCATTCCTGCTCAGTGACTGTGTAGTTTCACTCAGCATTGCTTAAGCAACGACTGGCATAGGCAACAACGTGTTCGGCGTCGTTTCGTCGTTGAAAAAGCACTGCCCCAATACCTATTCCGCTGGCATCAGTATGAGTTTCGGTAGGGGAACACGGATCAAACTGACGCAGGGTGGGGTCGGACGTAAGCAAGAACTTAAGTGGACGGAACGTTGACTCACATTCTGTGTCCAGTCGAACGATACATCCTTTTGCAACATTAACATTAACATAATTCCCAACATACGCGTCAACGGGTGCACAACGTCAGCGAATTTCGGGACAAAACGACGTAAATAAGAACAGAGTCCCTGGAAACTGCGCAGTTTCCGCGCTGACTGCGGAGGCTTGAAGGCACTCACCGCTTCAATCTTGCGGGGGTCAGGTCTGACCCCATCTTTGTCGACTAGATGACCGAGGACCAATGTCTGTCGCTCCCCAAACCTACACTTTTCAGAGATGAGAATCAAATCAGCTTTCTCCATGCATTTCAGAACCAGGCTAAGGCGCTCGTTATGCTCTTCAAAAGTGCCGCCGAAAATAACGTCATCCAGGTAGCAAAGACATATTTCCCACTTTAGTCCGCGGAGAATTGCGTCCATGAATCTCTCGAACGTGGCGGGTGCATTACAGAGTCCGAACGGCAAAACGTTAAATTCGAATAAACCGTCTGGAGTAACAAAGGCGGTCTTCTCTTTGTCGACGGGATCCACAGGTGTCTGCCAATAGCCTGAACGTAGATCGAGGGACGAAAAGTAGGAGGCAGAATGTAGGCAGTCTATTACGTCATCAATTCGTGGGAGTGGGTACACAGCCTTCTGGGTAATCGCATTCAGTCGCCTATAAAACACAAAATCTTCACGAGCCATCTTTTTTCTTCACCAGGATGACAGTTGCGGCCCACGGGCTTGATGATTCTTGAATGACATTTTTGCAGCGAAGATGTTAAGGGCTCAGTCTCCGATGCACTGGGATGCACAGCACAAAAGTTCCCCTTATCATCTTCTCGGACTCACGCACAGCAGTTAGATCCTTCTCGGCCGCACTAGTGTCTGAACAGGCGAACCATATTGTGAACAAAGCACTTCAAAGAAATCGGGAGAGCAGCGAAGGAGGATACCACATCTCGTGGTTCCCAGCCCATATAGATGCCTCAGTTAACCCGCTCGGATGTAATCCTAACGAGCAGGCCCACCGGATAGCGCGCGATTTCACGTACCGCGCTGTCAGGGGTAGCCAGGCTCGGAACGAGGTCAACATCCACAAAGATCCATTATGTACCTTCCACGAAATTGTTTCCCATTATCGTCTCGGCAGGAGGAAATTTCCACCCCCCCACCCCAAATTGAACAAACCTCAGGCTAGCACACTCAGACTTCTGCAAACCCGTTCGTATCCCACTCCCCGGTCCCTTAACAAGATAGACCCTGACCATTCACAGTCGTGCTCCAAATGTGGTCATGACTCATGCTCTTTTGATCACATGCTCTGGTTGTGCCCAGCCCTTAACGCCTCTCCACCCATCACGAAAGAGCAATGGGAGGAATCCCTCAAGAGCAGCAATCTTCAAATCCAACACCAGGCTGTCCAGAGGGCCCACGACATCGCGACGGGACTTGGTCTCCCGGTCCCATCGTGGGCGGAGCCACCGACTTAATCTGGGGGAGCCTTCGGCTCGCCTAGATCTTAGTTCCTCAGGACTGAAATAAAGTTCTTGTCATGTCATGTCAGTCTCCGATGGCCGTGTCCATGTGTAGAAAAAAACTATCATTGGCTCGAGCATTTTTTGTTTCGCACTTTTAATATTTCAGTCTCAGAAGATTTAACATAAAAGGCATGTGCTGCCGGTGTTTCTCAAAATTCTGAGGAGCTGTATAAACTTGGACATGTAGCAGCAGCATCAACGCGCAGAACTGTTGTCGACGGCGGCAGCGTTTTGCCGGCGTTCGTACTGAACGCGCGCGGCGTTGGTAACGTGTTTATGAAGAACGTGCCAACCTTTGCCGTACACCCTATGGCAGTCGCTACGGTACACCCTATACCGTAGCGACCATAAGGCCATGGCTCCTGTGTTCACAAAATAAATGAAAACCACCAGATCATATATATTTCTCATTCTTTAATATAGTTCAAATAACTAATTACACTATCACATGTTAATAGTCATAATTGCGAATACATAATTCCCACAATAATACCGCTTCGATGGTCTTCCATCTCCACCACAGTGGAAGGGCTGGCAGTTTTTCCTCAGCATCTCTTGTACCTGGTCTGCAATAATCTTGCGCTCTGATGAAGACACTCGGTAGGGCTTCTGCCGAAAAGGATGTGCCGATCCTGTGTCAATGCGATGACGAGCACGCGAGGATGGGATAGTTGTACGGTGCTCATCTTGAGAGAAGTCGAACACGGAAGCATACTGGGATAGCAGTTGCACTAAGGTGTCCCGTTCACGTGAAGACAAAGACTTGCTGACCATGTGTAGAATTTCTACTCGTAAGGGCAAGCGGCTCGTCCTTCAGTGGAATCCTGGTCCCTGACGATCATCGATGAACTGCACATGACGTCGTCGAAGACGGCAATCTTCATGTGTTCGGGAACACGCACAGGGACGGCAGAACAATTTAACGCCCACAAAAACGCGCTACCATTGTTCACAGATACGATACTATTAGGTACCAGTAGGTTTTTCTGCCCACAAGAGTCGCTAAAGGGTTGTACCACGGCGTCAAATGAAGCATTTGTACAAGATGCGATGACGTATATTGGTGCTAAAGACAACGGAGGCAGCGTCACTCCCTCAGCAACGGCTAATGTCTTTTCCAGCCGGTCGTTGATCCTCGAGGTCTGATAAAAGGGATACTGGCAGGCGTCGACTCCAGGTTTTCCGCTATTTATAGAAAGCTCACCGGCACCACAATTGACTTAAGCCCCGCAGGTCTGCAGAAAGTCTATCCCTAATATAACATCGTGAGTGCAGCGTTCCAAAATAGCAAATTCGGTTAAATTACACTTGTCCGCCAATAACACATTCACAGCACAAACACCAAGGGGACGCAATTTTTACCGCTTACTCCGCGGAATCTAGCATGCGTGTGGGGGGAAAACATCACTTTGCGTCGAAGCCGGTTCTTGAAAGGAAAGGCTCATAACTGATCTCATAGCTTCGGTGTACACCAAGGCCATTGTGCATATACCATCAATTATCACTTCCACTTAGTTTCTCATCATTGTAACCGGTGGAGGTATCTGCGCCGTGTCGAGTCAGGCGACCTTACCTCCATCAGCCACGCAGTCTAGATTCCCGACGGTGGTGGTGAGAATGAACGTCACCTCGGTGAAGGGGAGCGACGTTGACGTGAAGACGGTGGAGTGAGACTGCGGTCTGAAACGGGCGAGTCGCTGTGGTGATTCCGTCATGGACTCTTGATGGGGAAGGTCGTCGACGAAGTAAAGGAGCGTGGAGGCCAGGAATTGTCGAAGTTACGACGTTCGGTACCATAGGACGTAGGCTGTGACTCGTACCACCTCGGTGCCCAATGATGTTGCCGACAGAATCGAGGGATGTGTCCTGTGACACCAAAGCTATAACACACGGGAGGCTCGCGGCTAACGTTCGGGTAGGATGGGTATGTCCGTGGCTGCGAGTAGGCCGTCGCTGAACAACGGGCATATCCCTCAGCACGCTCGTTGCCGGTTTCCCGGTGGTAGTTCTGTTGCGTTCTCATTGGCCTTCTCGAGCGGTACTCCTCGACACTCGTTACAGCGATGGAAAGGGGAGCTGGTGGAGGATTGTACGGATGTTGACTATCACGGAACTCAGTGTTCAATTCCGTGCAACGACATAGTCCCTCTCTAACAATCTGTCTAATGGTCGTCGCGAGATCGACTGATGGGATGTCGTCTTCAATGCTTGCAACAGTTGTTACGTTTGCTAGCCGTCCAAACTTCTGGGTTATACGGCGCAGTTTGAAAGCCTCAAAGGTACGGCAATGACGTATTACGTCGGTGACTGACCTAACGTTCTCTTACCAACGAGGAAGTTGTAAACGTCCTCCGCGATTCCCTTCAACAAATGGCCAACATTGTCCTCCTCTGACATACCAGGATTGGTCGTTCGGCATAGCTTGAGTACGTTTTCGATGCAGGTCTTAGCACGTCTCGCCCGGAACTTGAGCTCTTTGAAGGAGCGTTTGCTCGGCCTGCTTCTTCTTTGCGACAGAATCGCCGAAACACTTAAATGCATGGAATAGGCCTGTCTTTTTTTTTACCCAATCGAATTTCAAGTGTCAAGAGAGTCAAGTGCGAACTCCAAAGCAGCCGTTGGTATCGCTTACCAGGGAAGTGGCTAACGGACACCGGAAGAGTCTACAAGTCACCATTTCTTGGACATCTCCGATTTATGCTCTGAAAATTACGTGATAAAATGACTCCGTTGTGGACTGTGTACATCAACTGTCGTGTCTTATTCGTGTATGTGTACTTATTTGCGCTATATCTGAAAGTAACTATGTATATATACATCTAACAGCTTAAAACACTGCGATGCCAGAACTCTGCATACTTGAACTCCAAATAACTTACAAAAAAAGCGCTCTAACGTGCTCGCTCAATGAATTCATGCCAAATCACAGAGAAATCCATGTAGTACACACGACTCCCACTGTTCACATTTCTTAGTCATTGTGCTTTATATGTCTGTGGAGTAGTCCGCGCTTCGGTACACCGACAGGCCATGGGCTTTCTTAGGCTCGCCTCTTTTACTAAACCCCAACAATGGTGGCTGAAACAACCGCAGCGCAAGATTTTCTTCTAATGATTTCAGCATGAAACTCTATGTGGCTCGAAGGAGCCCTGCTCTGCGTTGATTTTCTCGAAGCCAGCTGCATTAGCTATATCACTGCCGCCACCACCCCCGTCGACGTAAAGAGCCTTGCACAGGCGTCCATAAATAACTCTCCTGTTATTGTAATTAGAAAACAAGCTGTCCATAGTAAGCTGTTGATAATTTTGGGTATTATACTGCATGCTGGACAGCTGCATGACATACTATATATGATAAATAACTGTTCTCGATAAATATACCTGGCAAAGTGCAAGGCATGTCGATTGACGTTGTTGACGAAGTTAAAACCCACGGTGTGAACTTTTATAAAAATTTGTTATAGAACACGCAAGTAAATCACTTAATTTTCAGAGTATCTAAAGCAATGGGTATATTCTAGCTAAACTGCAATGTCTTACTTCCAGCGAGTGTTAAGCTACAAATTTAATATTTAATATTCTTTCATTTACATGGCTGTTTTTTTAATTTCTGGAGTACTACCACAAATACCCACTTAGATCACTTAAATGTCCTTCAAAACAACAATATTCGTGGCGTCGCCGGAATAAATCACTACACAATGCCACGCACATCTGCTATATTCAGGAATGTTCTTTTAATTCCAGTAAACAGTCTCTATTTTCATAACTGGCTCTTAGGCATACAGAAAACATTTATTGTCGCGAGGTATCACTTTTTTTAAAAAGCGAAGCTTTATATGTCTCGGCGAAATCGTATATGGCTAGGCAAAATCGTCTGTGCACAGAAAATTATCATTGTCATCATCAGCATTGGCTCGAGCGTCGTCGTCTTCTTCCGTAGCTGGCTCGTTGGCTCGGCACGCGCTCGTGCCACTGCTTCCGCGTTCGTCGTCGCCGTCTACTTCCACAGCTAGCTGCGTTGCCGCTGATCATTCCAGAGTAGAATTTCACTTCTGTCGTCATAATGGGGAGGCCGCGTTTACGGGGGTATGAGCCATTGCTTAAAGGGACCCTAAAGGCAAATATTAAGTCAACGTGTAATGTTAAAATACAATCACGGAAACCCCAAAACAGTTGTTTCATGCCAAGAAAATACTTATCTTCTGAGAAAATTCCGTCTGAAGCGTCCGCGTACCTCTAGCGCCATTCAAATCGCCCGCCCTGCCGATCGAGGAGTGGTGACGTCATGGTCGTATAGTGACGTTGTGCCGCCGGTGAGTGAAAGGCCGCCCGCGGACGGCGCTACGGCTTTTATGCGGAAAATGCAGACGCGCGGCCAGAAACAGAGCCAAGACAGTGCCGACGGCAGTGCGAAAGCGGATGGAAAAGCGTGCGCCGAATTGTAACCATGATGATCGTCGACGCTCGTCGCAATGGACCTTGTTGACGACACTGACAACGGCACATTGCCTCGCGATGCTGGGCTCGATTACAGCGATTTAAGCCTCGATGAGCGTGGCATGCAGCTGAGGGCTCGCGCTGCCGGCGGCGTTGCATACTATGGCGGCGGCCTCGACATCGGCTTTCTCCAGCAATGCGACGTCGGGCGAAGAATCTGGTCACCGTCTGGACGTGCCGTCGCGCGGACTGTTCCAGCATCCCGCGACATCACATGGATGGGGCATTCTCTGCTGCTTGCCATTTCAAGTGCGAGTTCACCGAGCCAGTAACACCAGCGAAGAACTACGCGATAAAGGAAACATTGAAACTCGAAAGCGCGCGGCGTAGAGTCGAGCGCAAAGGAATACTTTACACCACCCATGTCGTTATCAAGGGTAACGCCAAAAAGTTATTTTTCTAAGAATCTATAATAGAAGTAGGCGAGTAGCAATTTCTTCCGTTTTATAATCCAACGAAATTATCTTTTTAATCTGAATGGTTGAGCACTAGTGACATAATTTTTTTGAGGAGTGCCTTCGTCATCGGGTAAGTACCTGAATGTGCCTGGGGAGTCTTATCGTGTCCTGCATTTAGCTCAATATCTCGATTAATGAATCTCTGTTCGCGATTATATTGACGACTTAGACGTTCTAGAGCATTAATCTATTACTTTAGCTTGACTTTTTATTTGCCTTTAGTGGTTATGAGGCATTCATTGTCTTACGTAACGGACAGATTTAATTTTGAAGCAATTTTATTTCGAAGAATCACAAGCGGCAATGGCGAGCGAATGCTCCTGACCACGCCGCCGATCAAACTCGAGACATCGAACGTAAGCGACAACGGCGGACTGCGGGCATACCGTCAGTGACATCGTTCTCTCTGTCGCAGCTGAACGTGTACGTAACCTCATAATTGAGAAATACTTTAATGAACCCTCGAGATTACCCCGTGAAAAACACAGGGGCCGCACGTTTCAGCTTCGCTGGTTAACCATCTTCAGGGAGTCGGAGGGCCGACGAATTTTTTTGTTGCTTGCTGAATTGAAGTGTAAGGTATATACAAACCCATCACGAAAATCTGCAGTTTGAATAATACCTTATACCAGGACTAAAATCGTTGAACATATGATTTAGTTCATACTCCCTAAACTACTAAATTATATATGAGAAAATGCAATCGATATCAACACTGTTAACAAAAAAATATTGCGTGCAATGTTTTGTGAAATAGAAATACCCATTTTTGACAAACTTGCTTAAACTTGAACGTGCTTCAAAGCACATGCTTAACACAAGAGTACTTGCTTCCATTTATTGCGATAGCAATTATATGGACACTCCAAGTGCATTTATGCCGTCGCCATGAGGTTCTGTATAAAGTGCAACGGCGATAAAATCGTCGCCGCGCGCTGTTTGTGCGAGTCAAAGCGTACGAGGGTGAGCCGGCAATCGCGGTTCAATGTAGCACACCCGAGGGAGGAAGGCAGGCCGGAAGGGCGCGGTCTCTCGCGCGCGAGGACAGGAGCGAGGCGACGAAGAGAGAGTGGGGGAAAGTTGGTCGACTGTAGTCGACTGCTGCTCACAGCGCTGCCATGCGGGCGCCGTATCTTGTAAGCGATAAGCGACGTGGGCGAAGTGCCCGCCCGCATGGTCCTCATCTTCAAAGCGATCTGCGATGGGGACTAAATGCATGCGTCGAGTGCCGGTCACTTCGTATGCGCTGTGCTTTCGACATTTAGTTCGCGTTGAAGCTAGACGAGAGACAGCGCGAAGGTCAATTTGCCCGCTGCTGCTGGCGCTCTTTCTCACTCGGCGTTTTCACAGTGAGTTTCCGCGGTCATCGAGCAAGATGTGTTCATGTTTACCTGCGTGCGCGTGATACCGTGCTTGTCTATGTAGTTAGTACGCGAATGTTTACAACTTGATACGGCGCATTAAACTACTATCCTGGCTTCGTATAGCTCTCTACTAATTTGCTATCGAAATCGATGCTTCGCCTTTCGGGCGAAACTGCGACTTTTTTTGTCCATTTGAATGTTTAGCAAATATTATGAACTTGTTGTATTCAATCATGTTTGTTTTACAATACGTGAAACCTTGCTTGATCTGTATAACAACGCGGTACTATACTACGTTGCACTGTAACATGTTCTATCGTGTATTCACCGAGCTTGCTGCTTGCCTTGTAACAACGAGCCCAGATGCCCTACAAAAGAAGCAAATCTTCACTTTTTGTCTCGCACCCCCCCCCCCCCCGCCCCAGTCTCCCTTTCTGATTTCGATATGGAAACGGAATAAATGAAATTAAAGGAAACCGAAGCAACGCACGAAAACGGAACGGTTGCAAATTCTGTAAGACACGAACACTGCGTGTCTTCATTCAGGAAGTCTATTCGGTTTCCTGCGGTGAGCATGCACGAACCGCAGCTGGGCGCTCTGCCGCAGCCGCCTCTTTTGTTGCTATGTCAGTGGGGCATACGCTACAGATAATCTATGGTTTCAATGTACCATTAATTGCTTCCTTTTTGTTCAAACAAGTCGCATCAGCCAATGGACAGCTTGCACAATACAAAACCTTCTTCCGTATCGCTGCTGCTTAACTCATGAGGTGGAGAGGCGCGAAACGCAGGTCTCTGTCACATAGGCATATGCAATGAGCATCGCAACAGTAATATATTCTTGCGGTGTAACTAAAGTTAGATAGACAGTCAAGAAAACGATATAAAAGTCACAAACACTGATCAGATTCAATAATGAAATATTATGAATCAGCCATCGAGTCTCTCCACACGCTATTGCGGGCGACATGGTGTTTCTGCGAGGACACCGGACATCCAGGAAGGAAGTGTCCTGGCTTCCACTGAAGTGATCTCATATCAGCTTGTGATTGGCAATATTTAACAGGCTCATTTCATTGTGTTGTTGAGAGGGCGGGTGGGCGTGGCATTGCGCGCTTTATGAATCATAAGATGCGGGCTCATTCGTCTCGCGCTGCGCTTCTGAATGATGACACATTGAAAAAACATATACGTATAAATTTTACGTTTTTTGAACACTCCAGAAAGGGGGTGCTCGGGAGTAGCAGTTACCGGCAACTCTCATTAGGCATTATCTAAGTGCAATATCGATACTAAAGAGGCAGCGACTGAATCCATATGAATACACGTCTAACTCAAAAGTTAACACGTCTAGTATAACTGGTAGAGTAGAGACTTGAGCTTGCGGGTGCACTTCTGACGGAGTAAAATGGCGCACCCACGAAAACGCGGACAGAGGCAGCGCTGTGCTGTTATCGCTACATATATGTGCACGTTGTCGTGCGTACACGGTTTTTCGTTCGTCATATAATTGGTAGGGTTGCCTCGAGAGCAAGGCACAGCAGCGGAATAAAACGGGATTTGAAAACCCCGCCACGTCTTACACAGTTGGTCTGTCAAGTATGGATAACCTAAATTTTCAAAGCTTTCTACACAGAAAAAGCGTGGCTTAGGTTGAACAAATTATGTCGCTCAGTGTCAGTATAGTGTTTCCACGTTTACATGCGACAGGAAACTATACTTTGTATTAGCACAGGTATGTGTCATCTTATCTGAAGCTTTGTGTTCATCAAACGTATGCAATCACAAAAAAAAAAAGGCTGGAGAAGACGCCATAGTGTGCCGGTAGTGTGCACCGTTGCCACACCCCAACAAATGTCCCGGTTAAAGAGGCGCGGTAGCTCAGAATTCGGATTTCATTTTGAAACAACCCGTCTTCATTAAGAATGCACCCAAAACTGAATACACAAGCGTTTCTGCATGCGTTCCGTCTTGTTGTGCCCAGAATTCGACGTGGAAGGAAAGGCTTTTCTTCGCGGTCTACAGGGGGCCCTTCAACAGGCGAGCTTTCAAGACGCACAGTGTTCCCTGAAGGAATCAAAGTAATCAAGAAAAAAGTTATCCGCCTGTTGATTGCCTTCCTCGCAGACACTGGGTTGATCGGCGTTAGTGACTGACACACCCGTGTTAAAAACCTATACTAGATACGGTACAGCCGCCGGCCAAGCATGTTGGGCCAACCCCATCTGCTACAACACCAACACCATGGATTTCGCCTCCATTAGAATGTGGCTTTCGCGGTTGTAAATCGACTTCCAGAATAGAGACAAATTTAACTAGACGTATACGGACGAGAACGAAAAATACACGGGACGTTCGTTGTCGTGCTACGTCCTTTTATCGCTACATAAATGTCTCAATACTGGAATAAGCACCAACTAATTTACCTTTCCAGCTCTCCAATGCTATTCAGTGCATGCTTAGAAGTATTCGAGCTATTATACTGGGAAAGCTTAGGAGTGCGGATCAACGGCGAATATCTCAGCAACTTTCGGTTTGCAGATGACATTGTCCTATTCAGCAACAATGGGGAGGAATTACAGCAAATTATTGAGGACCTTAGCCGAGAAAGTATGAGTGGGGTTGAAGATCAATATGCATAAGACAAAGATAACGTTCATTAGCATGGCGAGGGAACAAAAATTCATGATCGCCTCTCAGTCTCTAGACTCTGTGCTGGAGTACGTTTATCTAGGTCAATCACTCACAGGAGACCCTGATCATGAGAAGGAAATTTATAGAATTATAAAAATGGGTTGGAGTTCATACGGCAGGTATTACCAAATCCTGACTGGGAGCTTACCGCTTTCGTTGAAAAGAAAAGCGTATAATCATTGCAATATACCGGTGCTAACATATGGGGCAGAAACTTGGAGGTTAACAAAGAAGCTGGAGAACAATTTAAGGAGCGCGCAAAGAGCGATGGAACGAAAAATATTAGCCGTAACGTTAACAGGCAGGAAGAGAGCTGTGTGGCTCAGAAAGCAAACGGGGATAGCCAATATTCTATAATTGACATTATGTAGGAATCCTTGTGTCCCATGATGGTTGCACGGACGGCAAACGTCGCGTCGGGCTTAAGCTCCAGCAGGTTTGGGGAGAGGGAGGGAGGCCTTCCTTTCGCGGGCGGAGCACGATAATGATGATGATGATTACGACGATGATGATGATTGATGATTTATTGACATCCCCTATGAAACGGGGCGCTGACAAATAGTCACCTAGACTGCTTAATTTAATCAGGTATATTGTAGAGGCTTTTCATTCTAGCATTTTTGTATACATCTCCATAATGGTGTGCACCACACCACATAATGTTTCCCTTTCATGATACTTCCTACACATTGCGCGATTCCGCAGAACTTAATTGCCATATTCTGCGTCCTTGCACTTCGAGTTGTCGAATAATTCGCATTCGGCGTTGCGATCGGCTGACCTCCTGGTTAGCACAGATGGTAGAGCGACCGCCCCGGAAAGGCGTTGGTCCCGGCTTCGAATCCCGGACCAGGGCGAATTTTTCCTCAGCTGCGAAGCGTTCTTTCTGAAAAAAAAAAAAAAAAATGTATGGCTTTCTTTTGTAGCTTCGTGTTACATTCGGGTGAATGATAATTTTCCCCTTTCGCATCTCCATAATCTTTTTTTTTTCAAAAAGTTCTCTGTGTAGCCTGTATCGCTGCCTATACCCTTTTTTCCCTGCCTTTTTTCCACCAATACTCTATACGCCTCTTCCTTATCTCGACTGCTGACCGGTTGATGCTTCCGTCCACTTTAAATCCAAGTGCTTCTGGAAGGTGACTGACTGACTCAAAAATATTTATTTACAGAAGTTTTTTACAGGAAGGGTGGGGAGCGGTCCTTAAGGGGCAGCCCCGTACAAAACACTAGGTGGTCTCCCCCTTATACGGGAGCCCATTGGCGTCGGCCGCGGCCCGGGCCCGCCCGACCAAGGCCCGTTGGGCTGTCAGGTCAGAGCAGCCAAGCAGGGCTGCCTCCCAGTCCTCCCGGGAAGGGTTGGGTAGAGGGGGTAGGTTTGGGGTATTTTGGCACACCCACACCATGTGGAAAATGTCAGATGAATTTTCCTCCTAGTGCGGGCACTTCCCCATGCAAGCGGGGTCGAATTGTTTAATATTGCCGGGCACAATAGAGTTATTGTGTAGAGGCGAACGAGGATTCGCTCCTCGGCATTCGTGAGGCCCTTACAGGGCTTGAGATAGACGGGGTGGCCGGATTGATAGAACTGTGCGACCTCCTTAAAGGTGTAAGCGGGATTGGGTTCGAGGTCCGGATCGGTAGGGGACGAGGATGATGCCCGGAGATTGAGCACGTGGGCAGCGGCGTCGGCCGCCTCATTACTCTCGAGGTCCGTGTGCACCGGAGCCCATATGATCGTTCGGTGTGCGGGGGCACCCAGGTAAACACTGTTCTGCAGAAATTTGTGGGTTAAGTGCGGAATGTACCCCTGTGCGATATTGCGGCAGGCACCCCTCGAGTCGGCGATCATGACCCGCGAGTCCTGATCTGCGGCGGCTAGCGCGATGGTGATCTCCTCCGCGTGTGTGATGTTGTGTGCACGGAAGGTGAGTCCGTTTACTGCGGTGTTTTGGTGGATGACCGCGGCCGTGTACCAACCCCCATGGTGCAGGCCGGAGGCGTCCACGTAAAAGACTCCGTATTTGTTACCGTAGTGGTGAGCCAAGGCTTTCGGACGCGCGTGGCGTCGGCCACTGTGGTCGTCTCGTGTCATGTTAACCGGAAGAGGGCGCACGTGCAGGGCGTAGGTTGGAGGTTTGATGGCAGAAAAGTAGGGGAGACCACAAAAAAACGGAGACGTACAGAAACAGAGTTCCCAGTAATGGATCAAAAAGGCTGATGCCTGGAATTCTTTGTATTTGTGTGTTTCTCAAAATAAAGGTAGGACATTAGGCAAAATAATAACAAGAGCTTGGTGGTGCAACCCACCACCCCGTTTCAAAGGGGACGCTCATAGCATCCATCCTTCCATCCATCTCCAGACTTCAGGAATGTGTACGCGCTCTTCCGTACATATTGAGTGATGGATGTGTAGCCGGGCAAGGAGGCGGCGACCCGACAGCGTGTTAGAGAGTCTAGTGTATTGGTTCGTCAAGTGCGCCTCTTGCAGCTCCTTGAAGGTCTTCACCATTCCCAGGCTCAGAAGGCGCTGGTTGGAGGTTTTGACCGGAAGGTCGAGGGCGCGCTTGTAGATTTTGCGGAGAATGACTTCAAGTGCATTCTCGTCGAACTTGCCTAGGTGGAGGTATGGAGCCGAGTACAGGACTCGGCTGGTTACGAATGCATGCGCCAGCCGCAAGGCGTCTTTGCATCGTAGCCCCCCGCGCTTGTTGGAAACCCGCCAGACCATACGGCCCACCTGGTCCCTTACCTTACGCAATTTGGCCAAGGTTGTGTCTGCTCTGCGATGTTGGTGAATAAAGAGCCCCAGTACTCTGATCTCGTCGCGTTCGGGTGTGGGTCCGCTGTGAAGAGAGAGGGCGATTTTGGTGGTGCACTTTGATGAGGGGCGTACGTGCACGAATTCCGATTTGGACGGGGAGCAATGGAGGCCACAGCGATGGGCGTAGTCGTCCACGATGTTCGCTGCTTGCTGCAGGTTGGCCTCCATGTCTCCTGCCGAACCGTGTGACGACCAGATGGTGATGTCGGCATACAGCGCATGCCGTATGCCTTTGACTTTCGCCAGCTGAGTGGGGAGTCTTATCACTGCCAGATTGAATAGGAGGGGCGAGAAGACCGCTCCCTGCGGGGTCCCTCGTGTGCCTAATTGGTAAGGGCCGTGTTATATGTCCTAAACCCGAATGTATGATTGTCGGTCAGTGAGGAATTGCTTAATATAGTTGAAGGTGTTTTGGCCGCAATCCACTGGTGAGAGATGTGCTAGGATAATTTCGGGGGTCACGTTGTCAAAGGCACCATTCAAACCCAAAGCGAGCACAACTTTGTCATTGAGGGGGTACTCGACCGATCGAGGATCTCATGATCGAGCTGAAGCAAGACATCATGCGCGGACCGATGGGGGCTGAAACCGAACATGGTTTCTGCAAATGCATTTTTAGTCTCCAGAAACTCGTACAACCTGTCACTCACCATCGTCTCCATTAATTTTCCCACACAAGAAGTAAAGGGAGATGGAACGGAAGTTGTCCGTGGTAATGGCTTTGCCCGCTTTGGGTGTGAAGGTGACCAGGGCGGTCTTCCAATCAATTGGATACGTCACCTCAGGGTCTCACTGGTTGAGACCTTCGCATTTCATTAGGATGTGCTGAGTGGTCTCCGAATTTTTGCTGCAGCATACACATGCCTAATCTGGTTGAGAATATTGCTCCGGTATGTTTTTGTCCTTGGGCAACCAGCTCGAGCCTAAAATAGGAAGGCACTGCCCTTTGTGTTATAGCACATATTTCCCTTCCAATTTCTGTCTTCCCGTTCTCGTAAATATCCATCGTCTTTTTGTTTCCATTCTTTACATCCAATTCGCGATCTCTGTTTCTCTCACTTTCTTTTTGACGACTCCTAATTGTCTATTTACACTTTCAATTACCTTATACTTCGTTGCCAACTTTCTTGACCTGTTCCTCTCCGTGTCCACACTTTCAGATACAACTACTTGTGCACGTTAGCCGGCCATTTATTTTGCTCCATGTTCCTGAGTATTTCTTCAAAACTAATTTTGCTGTGTGCTTCTCTGACTTCAAAAGAGGCCCAACCCATGTCACCTTGCACTGCCTCATTTGTGGTTTATTGTGGGCTCCCAAAGCCAACCGGCCTGCTGATCTATGGTTAAGTTACAACCCCGACAAGACATCCGATTGGAAGCACAGAATGGCATTGGCGAACGTTAGCGCTGGCATGTATAATTACTCCTTTCCAGATAAAAAAATATGGGGTTTTACCTGCCAAAATCCTCATCTGATTATGAGGCACGCCGTATTGGGGGACTCCGGATTAATTTGGACCACCTGGGGTTCCTTAACGTGCACCTAAATCTAAGTACACGGGGGCTTTAAACATCTCGCCCCCATCGAAATGCCGCCGCCGTGGCCGGGATTCGATCCGGCGACCTCGTACTTAGAAGCCCAACACCATAACCATTAAGCAACCAGGCCGGGTGCTCTCCAGATTCCACGCACCCCCTCATAGTTATTCTGACCCCAGAGTGTTCTATGTTTAATTATTGTTGCATTCCGCATCCCCTTTATTTTCTGATTTTCTTGGTTGGTGCTTGAGTAAGTCTCTCCTTCGTTTTTGTATACGCCGATTCAAGTTATATTGGTGGACTACGGGTATGACTTGCTCTTGAAATGAAACCACGTAATTACTCATCTCTTCATTAAAGATCATAATTCCAGAATCGCAATCACTATCAGTGCCACCGCGTCTGTCGCCGCGGCCGCCCGTAGTCCTGCTGGTAAACCGGGAGCCCCTCTTTACCTAGCGTATTATTCTCTTCGAGGGAACCCTCAGTGATGTCAGCTATAGCTAGCTGGCCTATTCGAAGTTGCAATCGTAAGAAATGCTTTCTGAGTGTACACGTGGTCGTCATCCATTCTTTCTTCGAGCTTGTACCTGACTGCGGTTTATGTGCAGGCGTGCGCCAACCGTGGTGCGCGGTGTGCCGAGGCGTAGCACCGTTGGCATCCACCTTATTTATTCCTACAATCAAGAGAAGCAAAAAGTCGCAGTTTCGCCCGAAAGGATAAGCATCGATTGGGACAGCAAATTAGTGGACAGCTATACAAAGTAAGGATAGTAGTTTTATCGGCCGTATAAACTCGTAACATAAGCTTACTAACTAAATTAACAAGCATGGTGTCGCGCGCACAAGCAAACATGAACGCATCTCACTCCATGACCGCGGAAACTGGCTGTCAAAACGCTGGAGTGAGTCAGCGCAGCAGCAGCGAGGGAATTGAGCTTCGTGCCGGCGCTCGCATCAACGCGATCTTAGCCGCAAAAACACAGGGAGGGCGGACTCTGCCCCCGTCGCAGATGGCTTTGAAGATACACCCGTGAGGGCGGGCGCTCGCGGCACAGAACTTCCCCTCCTCCTCCTGAAGCCTTCCGGCCCGGCGGGAGCACGCGGCCGCAGTAAAGCTTGGCCCCTCCATCTGCCCACCCTCCCCTCGGAGACTTCCGGCGCGGCGGCACGCGCGGCCGAAGTAAGGCGCGGCCCCTCCACCTCCCTAAATCTCCCTCCAAAGCGTTGCGCGTGAGCGGAAGAGTGCGATTCCCTCCACTTCCCGCCCTTGTCTGCGCGAGCCGCTATTGCCGGCTCACCGTCGCATGCTTTCACTCGCACATACAGCGTATGGCGCGCGGCGACGATTTTATCGCCCGTGAACTTTATACGGAATCTCACGGCGACGACGACGACAACGCAATTTCGCCTAAAGTGTCCATATAAATGCTATCGCAATAAAATGAAGCTGGGCAGGTCATGTAATGCTTAGGGCATATAAGCCGGTGTACTATTAGAGTTACAGTATGGATGCCAAGGGAAGGGAAGCGCAGTCGAGGATGGCAGAAATTAGAAAATTTGCAGGCGCAAGTTGGAGTCAGAGCAAGGCTGGGGTAATTGCAGATCGCTGGGAAAGGCATTCGTCCTGTTGTGGGCATAAAAATAGACTGCTGCTGCTGCTGATGATGATGATGAATCCGACTTTCTTGTCTGATTGAAAATTGGATCCATGACCTCGTGCTCCAGATTAGAACGCCCAGCTGCGGTCGCAGTTACTAACATGATTTTCAGGGGGGCTCCATGGTTTCACTTCCGGATCCGCCAGTCTTCCGCATTACGCACGCGCAATTCTAGCTGGTCAAGGCACACGTGCTATCTGGTCAAGGGCTTTCCAACGGGCTATATCTATAGACCTTTTCACAAACCGACGTTTGAACAGCGCCATTGGCCGACACGAGCGACGTCTAGCGTCGCCGCCATTTTGGACTGTGCGCCTTGCGAGAGCAGGCCGGCCGCACTTCGGTTGTGTGATCTTCGCCGCGCATTATTTCGATTGTTTTCTTCCGCTTCGCTTGTTTTGTGCCGCTTGACTTGTTACATGTTTCACGTGCTCGCGTGAGCGCTCAGTGTAGTGTGCCATGGCAACAGCAAGCCCAGCCAGTGGATGTGGTGTTTCTTCGTCGGTAGCGGCGGCAGCCGCGTCTGCTTCGTCGAGACCTGGCGTGCTAATCAGCGGTATATTTCATTGTTCTTGCTGGGCACATGTGACCGTATCGTCGATTGAATCTGATCACCATTACGTTTCGCGATTGAGGGTTGCCTCATTTAGCGAAAGCAGGCGCGTACGTAGCTGTCGGGCAATGCTTAGAACCAGGCGCCGGCGGCCCGACGACGCGTGTCAGTGGTTGGTAGATATGCGGTGGTTACTCCATACGCTTCCGACGCAACTGAACAGCTCAATCATGCGAAATTTATTGGATCTGGTGCGGTGCAGGGTGCTTATAACCAAATGTCAAAGCATAAAGCGTGGCGATCGAGCAGCGCGGTACCTGCAGCGAACCGACGCGCGGCAGTGATCACAGATGCCAGCGCGACTGATACAGCCCAGGTGCTAGATTTTTATTTTTAGTATTTATTTATTTATACATACTGTCAATCCCAGTAGGGATTATAACAGGACTTGTTATAAAGATATATTTGTTTACACATATTTTACGTTTGTTTACCTGGGATGGCTTTTCTTTCGAATGTCTGAATTTGGAACAAGCTTCGCTCACGGCGAACCTTAACGTAGATCGTGCGCGAAGTTTGTATTGAAGATATCGCGTACGGCAAGAATTGTTCGTGTGCGCTATCTCTGAAGCGAAATCAGCCAATAATATTGCAGCGTTAGGGCCATCTCTGCTCTTTCTCTTGTTTCCCTTACACCGCCTCACTGTGCTATGTTCATAATAAAGTAATGTCGAGTCTTAACAATTGTCGAATAAATACATATGCATATGACTGTAAACCACTACTGACCGTGAGTGAAAATCGCTTAGTGGTCAGCGAAGCAGTCTCTGCACGCACGTAAGTATTTCACTTGATCGACTGTGCGAATTTTTTTTCGTTACTGTTATTCTTGCAAGCATAATGCTATTGTCCGCGTACCCATGCGAATACCGTTTTTTTATGTTCTTACTTGCGCGGGCTCATTTAGCGCATCTCTACGCCACGCACAGTTAGCGCATTACGGTTCCCGAACTCTAACACTGGCGCTAGGCCGCACTGATGAGTTGACACGTTCGTTTTTGCATTCTCTTGCTGCCCAAGCACATAGACAACGCTCAAAGATGGGTGAGCTCGATGCAGCACCACACTGTTGAAGTTAATTAC